>NC_054480.1:79745000-79831064 GCF_017639515.1 Carcharodon carcharias | reverse complement strand
CAGTTTTGCAGGCACATTCATATGTTCAGTAATAGGTCAGTAATGCAGGCACATTAATATGTTCAGTAATAGGTCAGTAATAGGTCAGTAATGCAGACACATTAATATGTTCAGCAATATGTTGGCAATGCAGGCACATTAATATGGTCAGTAAAAGGTCAGTAATGTGGCACATTAATATGTTCAGTAATTGGTCGGTAATGCAGGCAAATTAATATGGTCGGTAACAGGTTGGTACTAGGTCAGTATTGCAGGCAAATTAATATGTTCAGCAATAGGTCGGTAATGCAGGCACATTAATATGGTCAGTAAAAGGTTGGTAATGCAGGCACATTAATATGTTCAGTAATAGGTCAGTAATGCAGGCACATTAATATGTTCAGTAAAAGGTCAGTAATGTAGGCATATTAATATGTACAGTAAAAGTCAATAATGGTGGCACATTAATATGTTCCGCAATAGATCAGTAATGCAGGTACATTAATATGTTCAGCAATAGGTTGGTAATGCAGGCACAATAATATGGTCAATAATAGGTCAATAATGTAGGCACATTAATATGTTCAGTAATAGGTCAGTAATGTGGGCACATTAATATGTTCAGTAACAGGTCAGAAATGCAGGCACATTAATAGGGTCAGCAATAGGTCAGTAATGCAGGCACATTAATATGTTCAGCAATAGGTTGGTAATGCAGACACATTAATATGGTAAATAATAGGTCAGTAATGTAGGCACATTAATATGTTCAGTAATAGGTCAGTAAAGCGGGCACATTAATATGGTCAGAAAAAGGTCGGTAATGCAGGCACATTAATATGGTCGGTAATAGGTCAGAAATATGTCAGTAATGCAGGCACATTAATATGGTCAGTAAATGGTCAGTAACACAGGCAAATTAATATTTTCAGCGATAGGTCGGTAATGCAGGCACATTAATATGGTCAGTAAAAGGTCGGTAATGCAGGCACATTGATATGTTTAGAAATAGGTCGGTAATGCAGGCACATTAATATGGTCAGTAAAAGGTAAGTAACGTAGACATATTAATATGTTCAGTAAAAGGTCAGTAATGAGGGCAAACTAATATGTTCAGTAATAGGTCGGTAATGCAGGCACATTAAAATGTTCAGCAATAGGTCGGTAATGCAGGTACGTTACCATGTTCAGCAATAGGTCTGTAATGCATGCACATTAATATGATCAATAATAGGTTAGTAATGTAGGCACATTAATATGTTCAGTAATTGGTCAACAATGTAGGCATATTAATATGTTTAGTAATAGGTCAATAATGTAGGCACATTAATATATTCAGTAATAGGTCAGTAATGTAGGCACATTAACATGTTCAGTAATAGGTCAATTATGTAGGCACATTAATATGGTCGGTAATAGGTCAGTAATGCAGGCACATTAACATGGTCTGTAAAACGTTAGTAATGCAGGCACTTTCATATGTTCAGTTATAGGTCATTAATGCAGGCACATTAATATGTTCAGCAATAGGTCGGTAATGCAGGCACATTAACATTTTCAGTAAAAGGTCAGTAATGTAGGCACATTAACATGGTTCAGTAATAGGTCAATAGTGTAGTCACATTAATATGTTCAGTAATAGGTCAGTAATGCAGGCACATTAACATGATCAGTAATAGGTCAGTAATGCAGGCACATTAATATGTTCAGTAATTTGTCAGTAATGCAGGCACATTAATATGTTCAGTATTAGGTTAGTAATAGGTCAGTAATGCAGGCACATTAATATGTTCAGTAATGGGTCAGTAATGCAGGCATATTAATATGTTGAGCAATATGTCGGCAATGCAGGCACATTAATATGGTCAGTAAAAGGTCAGTAATGAGGCATATTAATATGTTCAGCAGTAGGTCGGTAATGCAGGCACATTAATAAGGTCAGTAAACGGTCAGTAACGCAGGCACGTTAATATGCTCGATAATAGGTCGGTAATAGTTCAGTAATGTAGGAACATTAATATGTTCAGTAATTGGTCAATAATGTAGGCACATTAATATGTTCAGAAATAGGTCAATAATGTAGGCACATTAATATGTACAGTTATAGATCAATAATGTAGGCACATTAATAGGTTCAGAAATAGGTCAATGGTTTAGGCACATTAATATGTTCAGTAATAGCTCAATTATGTAGGCACATTAATATGGTCGGTAATAGGTCAGTAATGCAGGCACTTTAATATGTTCAGTTGTAGGTCAGTAATGCAGGCACATTAATATGTTGGGAAATAGGTCAGTAATGCAGGCACATTAATATGATCAGTAATAGGTCAGTAATGCAGGCACATTAATGTGTTCAGTAATAGGTCAGTAATATGTCAGTAATACATACATTAATATGTTCAGTAATAGGTCAGTAATAGGTCAGTAATGCAGGCCCATTAATATGTTCAGTAATAGGTCAGTAATGCAGGCACATTAATATGTTCAGCAATATGTCGGCAATGCAGGCACATTAATATGGTGAGTAAAAGGTCAGTAATGCAGGCACGTTAATATGCTCGATAATAGGTCGGTAATAGTTCAGTAATGTAGGAACATTAATATGTTCAGTAAAAGGTCAGTAATGAGGCACCTTAATATGTTCAGCAATAGGTCGGTAATGCAGGCACATTATTATTTTGAGTAATAAGTTAGTAATGCAGGCACATTAATATGGTCGGTAATAGATCGGAAATAGGTCAGTAATGCAGGCACATTCATATGTTCAGTAATAGGTCAGTAATGCAGGCACATTAATATGTTCAGAAATAGGTCAGTAATAGGTCAGTAATGCAGGCACATTAATATGTTCAGTAATAAGTCGGTAATGCAGGCACATTAATATGTTCAGCAATATGTTGGCAATGCAGGCACATTAATATGGTCAGTAAAAAGTCAGTAATGAGGCACCTTAATATGTTCAGCAATAGGTCGGTAATGCAGGCACATTAATATGGTCAGTAAAAGGACAGTAATGCAGGCACGTTAATATGCTCGATTATAGGTCGGTAATAGGTCAGTAATGCAGGCACATTAATATGTTCAGTAATAGGTCGGTAATGCAGGCACGTTAATATGTTCAGCATTATGTTGGCAATGCAGGCACATTAATATGGTCAGTAAAAGGTCAGAAATGCAGGCACGTTAATATGCTCGATAATAGGTTGGTAATAGGTCAGTAATGTAGGCACATTAATATGCTCAGTAATAGGTCAGTAATGTAGGCACACTAATGTGTTCAGTAATAGGTCAGTAATGCAGGCACATTAATGTGGTTGGTAATAAGTCAGTAATACATCAGTAATGTAGGCAGATTAATATGTTCAGTAATAGGTCAGTAATGCAGGCACATTATTATGTTCAGCAATAGGTTGGTAATGCAGGCACATTAATATGGTCAGTAAAAGGTCGGTAATGCAGGCACATTAATATGTTCAGTAGTTGGTCGGTAATGTAGTCAAATTAATATGGTCGGTAACAGGTTGGTACTAGGTCAGTAATGCAGGCAAATTAATACGTTCAGCAATAGGTCGGTAATGCAGGCACATTAATATGGTCAGTAAAAGATTGGTAATGCAGGCACATTAATATGTTCAGTAATAGGTCAGTATGCAGGTACATTAATATATTCAGTAAAAGGTCAGTAATGTAGGCATATTAATATGTTCAGTAAAAGTCAATAATGTTGGCAAATTAATACGTTCAGCAATAGGTCAGTAATGCAGGTGAATTAATATGTTCAGCAATAGGTCGGTAATGCAGGCACAATAATATGTTCAGTAATAGGTCAATAATGTAGACACATTAATATGTTCAGTAATAGGTCAATAATGTAGGTTCACTAATATGCTCAGTAATAGGTCAGTAATGTGGGCACATTAATATGTTCAGTAATAGGTCAGAAATGCAGGCACATTAAAATGTTCAGCAATAGGTCGGTAATGCAGGCACATTAACATGTTCAGCAATAGGTGGGTAATGCAGCCACATTAATATGGTCAATAATAGGTTAGTAATGTAGGCCCATTAATATGTTCAGTAATTGGTCAATAATGTAAGCACATTAACATGTTCAGTAATTGGTCAATAATGTAAGCACATTAATATGTTCAGAAATAGGTCAATAATGTAGGCACATTAATATGTACAGTTATAGATCAATAATGTAGGCACATTAATAGGTTCAGAAATAGGTCAATTATTTAGGCACATTAATATGTTCAGTAATAGCTCAATTATGTAGGCACATTAATATGGTCGGTAATAGGTCAGTAATGCAGGCACTTTAATATGTTCAGTTATAGGTCAGTAATGCAGGCACATTAATATGTTGGGAAATAGGTCAATAATGCAGACACATTAACATGTTCAGTAAAAGGTCAGTAATGTAGGCACATTAACATGGTTCATTAATAGGGTCAGTAATGTCGGCACTTTAATATGTTCAGTAATAGGTCAGTAATGCAGGCACATTAATATGGTCAGTAAAAGGTCAGTAATGCAGGCACGTTAATATGCTCGATAATAGGTCGGTAATAGTTCAGTAATGTAGGAACATTAATATGTTCAGCAAAAGGCCAGTAATGAGGCACCTTAATATGTTCAGCAATAGGTCGGGAACGCAGGCACATTATTATGTTGAATAATAGGTCAGTAATGGAGGTACATTAATATGGTCGGTAATAGGTCGGTAATAGGTCAGTAATGTAGGCACATTCATATGTTCAGTAATAGGTCAGTAATGCAGGCACATTAATATGTTCAGTAATAGGTCGGTAATGCAGGCACATTAATATGTTCAGCAATATGTTGGCAATGCAGGCACATTAATATGGTCAGTAAAAGGTCAGAAATGGAGGCACGTTAATATGCTCGATAATAGGTCGGTAATAGCTCAGTAATATAGGCACATTAATATGCTCAGTAATAGGTCAGTAATGTAGGCACACTAATGTGTTCAATAATAGGTCAGTAATGCAGGCACATTAATATGTTCAGTAATAGGTCGGTAATGCAGGCACATTAATACGGTCAGTAATAGCTCAATAATGCAGGCACATTACTATGTTCAGTAATAGGTCAGTAATAGGTCAGTAATGCAAGCACATTAATATGTTCAGCAATAGGTCGGCAACGCGGCACATTAATATGGTCAGTAAAAGGTCAGTAATGCAGGCATATTAATATGTTCAGCAATAGTTCGGTAACGCAGGCATATTAAATGGTCAGTAAAAGGTCAGTAATGAGGCACATTAATATGTTCAGCAATAGGTCGGTAATGCAGGCACGTTAACATGTTCAGTAAAAGGTCAGTAATGTAGCACATTAATATGTTCAGTAATAGGTCAGTAATGCAGGCACATTAATATGTTCAGTAATACGTCAGTAATAGGTCGGTAAGGCAGGCACATTAGTATGGTCAAGTAAAAGGTCAGTAATGAAGGCACATTAATATGTTCAGTAACAAGTCAGTAATGCAGGCATATTAATATGGTTGGTAATATGCTGGTAATAGGTCAGTTATTCAGGTACATTAATATGTTCAGTAATAGGTCAGTAATAGGTCGGTAATGTAGGCACATTAATATGTTTAGTAATAGGTCAGTAATGTAGGCATATTAACATGTTCAGTAATAGGTCAGTATGGTGGGCACATTAACATGTTCAGCAATAGGTCGGTAATGCAGGCACATTAATAAGGTCAATAAAAGGTTAGTAATGTAGGCACATTAATATATTCAGGAATTGTTCAATAATGTAGGCACATTAATATGTTCAGTAATAGGTCAGTACTGTAGGCACATTAATATGTTCAGTAATAGGTCAGTAATGCAGACACATTAATATGTTCAGCAATAGGTCTGTAATGAAGGCACATTAACAGGGTGAGTAATAGGTCAGTAATGCCGGCACATTAATATGTTCAGCAATAGGTCGGAAATGCAAGCACATTAATAGGGTCAGTAATAGTTCAGTAATACAGGCACATTAATATGTTCAGTAATAGGGCAATAATGCAGGCACATTAATATGGTCAGTAATAGGTCAGTACTGAAGGCACATTAATATCATCAGTAACAGGTCAGTAATGAGGCACATTAATATCGTCAGTATAAGGTTGGTATTGCAGGCGCATTAATACGTTCAGCAATAGGTCGGTAATGCAGGCACATTAATATGGTCAGTAATAGGTCAGTAATGTAGGCACATTTATGTGGTCGGTAATAGGTTGGTAATAGGTCAGTAAGGCAGGCATGTGAATATGTTCAGCAATAGGTTTGTAATGCAGGCACATTAATATGTTCAGTAATAGGTCAGTAATGCAGGCAAATTATTATGGTCAGTAAATGGTCAGTAATGTAGGCATATTAATAGGTTCAGTAAAAGTCAGTAATGCAGGCACATTAATATGTTCAGTAATAGGTCTGTAATGCAGGCACATTAACATGTTCAGTAATAGATCAGTAATACAGGCACATTAATATGATCAGTAATAGGTCGGTAATTCAGGCACATTAATACGGTCAGTAAAGGTCAGTAACGAGGCACATTAATATGGTGAGTAAAAGGTTGGTAATGCAGGCACATTAACATGTTCAGTAATAGGTCAGTAAAGCAGGCACATTAATATGTTCAGCAATAGGTTGACAATGCAAGCACATTAATATGGTCAGTAAAAGGTCAGTAATGATGCACATTAATAAGTTCAGCAATAGGTCGGTAATGCAGGCACATTAATATGGTCAGTAAAAGGTCAATAATGCAGGCACATTAATATGTTCAGCAATAGGTCGGTAATGCAGGCACATTAACATGTTCAGTAAAAGGTCAGTAATGTAGGCACATTAACATGGTTCAGTAATAGGTCAGTAATGTAGGCACTTTAATATGTTCAGTAATAAGAAAATAGTGTAGGCACATTAATATGTTCAGTAATAGGTCAGTAATGCAGGCCCATTAATATGTTCAGTAATAGGTCAGTAATGCAGGCACGTTAATATGCTCGATAATAGGTCGGTAATAGGTCAGTAATGTAGGCACATTAATATGCTCAGTAATAGGTGAGTAATGTAGGCACACTAATGTGTTCAGTAATAGGTCAGTAATGCAGGCACATTAATATGTTCAGTAATACGTCAGTAGTAGGTCGGTAAGGCAGGCACCTTAGTATGGTCAAGTAAAAGGTCAATAATGCAGGCACATTAATATGTTCAGTAACAAGTCAGTAATGCAGGCACATTAATATGGTCGGTAATATGCCGGTAATAGGTCAGTGATTCAGGTACATTAATATGTTCAGTAATAGGTCAGTAATAGGTCGGTAATGCAGGCACATTAATATGTTTAGTATTAGGTCAGTAATGTAGGCAAATTAACATGTTCAGTAATAGGTCAGTATGGCGGGCACATTAACATGTTCAGCAATTGGTCGGTAATGCAGGCACATTAATATGGTCAATAATAGTTCAGTAATGTAGGCACATTAATATATTCAGTAATTGTTCAATAATGTGGGCACATTAATATGTTCAGTAATAGGTCAGCAATAGGTCGGTAATGCAGGCACATTAATATGGACAATAAAAGGTCAGTACTGTAGGCACATTAATATGTTCAGTAATAGGTCAGTAATGCAGGCACATTATTATGGTCAGTAAAAGTTCAGTAATGTAGGCATATTAATATGTTCAGTAAAAGTCAGTAATGTGGGCACATTAATATGTTCCGCAATAGGCCGGTAATGCAGGCAGATTAAAATGGTCAATAATAGTTCAGTAATATAGGCACATTAATATGTTAAGTAATAGGTCAATAATGTAGGCAAATTAATATGTTCAGTAATAGGTCAGTAATGTAGGCACATTAATATGCTCAGTAATACGTCAGTAATGCAGGCACATAAATATGGTCGGTAATAGGCCCGTAATTTAATCAGATTAATATATTAAGTAATAGGTCGGTAATGCAGGCACATTAACATGCTCAGTAAAAGGTCAGTAATGCTGGCACATTATTATGTTCAGCAATAGGTCGGTAATGCAGGAACATTAATATGGTCAGTAATAGGTCAGTACTGAAGGCACATTAATATCATCAGTAACAGGTCAGTAATGAGGCACATTAATATTGTCAGTATAAGGTTGGTATTGCAGGCACATTAATATGGTCAGTAAAAGGTCAGTAATGCTGGCACATTATTATGTTCAGCAATAGGTCGGTAATGCAGGAACATTAATATGGTCAGTAATAGGTCAGTACTGTAGGCACATTAATATGTTCAGTAACAGGTCAATAATGCAAGCACATTAATATGGTCAGTAATAGGTCGGTAATAGGTCAGTAATATAGGCATATTAATATGTTCAGTAATAGGGCAATATTGTAGGCACATGAATAAGTTAAGTAATAGGTCACTAATGTAGGCATATTAATATGTTCAGTAATAGGTCGGTAATGCAGGCAGATTAAAATGGTCAATAGTAGTTCAGTAATGTAGGCACATTAATATGTTAAGTAATAGGTCAATAATGTAGGCAAATTAATATGTTCAGTAATACGTCAGTAATGCAGGCATATTAATATGGTCGGTAATGCAGGCACATTAATATGGTCGGTAATAGATCAGTGATATGTCAGTAACACAGGCACATTAATATGGTCAGTAAATGGTCAGTAAAGCAGTTACGTTCATATGTTCAGCAATAGGTTGGTAATGCAGGCACATTAATATGGTCAGTAAAAGGTTGGTAATGCAGGCACATTAATATGTTCAGTAATAGGTCAGTAATGCAGGCACATTATTATGGTCAGTAAAAGGTCTGTAATGTAGGCATATTAATATGTTCAGTAAAAGTCAGTAATGTGGGCACATTAATATGTTCCGCAATAGGTCGGTAATGCAGGCAGATTAAAATGGACAATAATAGTTCAGTAATGTAGGCACATTAATATGTTCAGTAATAGGTCAATAATGTAGGTACATTAATATGTTCAGTAAGACGTCAGAAATGCAGGCACATTAATATGGTCGGTAAAAGGTCGGTAATGCAGACACATTAATATGGTCAGTAATAGATCAGTGATATGTCAGTAATGCAGGCACATTAATATGGTCAGCAAATGGTCAGTAAAGCAGTTATGTTAATATGTTCAGCAATAGGTCGGTAATACAGGCACATTAATATGTTTAGTAAAAGGTCGGTAATGCAGGCACTATAATATGGTCAGTAAAATGTCAGTAATGTAGACATATTAATATGTTCAGAAAAAGGTCAGTAATGCAGGCACATTAATATGTTCAGGAATAGGTCAGTAATGGAGGCACATTAACATGTTCAGTAATGGGTCAATAATGTAGGTACATTAACATGTTCAGCAATAGGTCGGTATGCAGGCACATTAATTTGGTCAATAATAGGTTAGTAATGTAGCCACATTAATATGTTCAGTAATTGGTCAATAATGTAGGCACATTAATATGTTCAGTAAAAGTCAGTAATGCAGGCACATTAATATGTTCAACAATAGATCATTAATGCAGGCACATTAATTTGATGAGTAATAGGTCGGTAATTCAGGCACATTAATATGGTCAATAATAGATTAGTAATGTAGGCCCATTAATATGCTCAGTCATTGGTCAATAATTTAGGCACATTAATATGTTCAGTAATTGGTCAATAATGTAGGCACATTAATATGTTCAGAAATAGGTCAATAATGTAGGCACATTGATATGTACAGTTATAGATCAATAATGTAGGCACATTAATAGGTTCAGAAATAGGTCAATAATTTAGGCATATTAATATGTTCAGTAATAGCTCAATTATGTAGGCACATTAATATGGTCGGTAATAGGTCAGTAATGAAGGCACTTTAATATGTTCAGTTATAGGTCAGTAATGCAGGCACATTAATATGTTGGGAAATAGGTCGGTAATGCAGGCACATTAACATGTTCAGTAAAAGGTCAGTAATGCAGGCACATTAACATGGTTCAGTAATAGGTCAGTAATGTAGGCACTTTAATATGTTCAGTAATAGGTCGGTAATGCAGGCACATTACTATGGTCAGTCAAAGGTCAGTAATGCAGGCACATTAATACTTTCAGCAATAGGTCGGTAATGCAGGCACATTAATATGGTCAGTAAAAGGTCAATAATGCAGGCACATTAATATGTTCAGCAATAGGTCAGTAATGCAGGCACATTAACATGTTCAGTAAAAGGTCAGTAATGTAGGCACATTAACATGGTTCAGTAATAGGTCAGTAATGTAGGCACTTTAATATGTTCAGTAATAAGAAAATAGTGTAGGCACATTAATATGTTCAGTAATAGGTCAGTAATGCAGGCACATTAATATGTTCAGTAATAGGTCAGAAATATATCAGTAATACAGGCACATTAATATGTTCAGTAATAGGTCAGTAATAGGTCAGTAATGCAGGCCCATTAATATGTTCAGTAATAGATCAGTAATGCAGGCACGTTAATATGCTCGGTAATAGGTCAGTAATGTAGGCACATTAATATGCTCAGAGGTGAGTAATGTAGGCACACTAATGTGTTCAGTAATAGGTCAGTAATGCAGGCACATTAATATGTTCAGTAATACGTCAGTAGTAGGTCGGTAAGGCAGGCACCTTAGTATGGTCAAGTAAAAGGTCAGTAATGAAGGCACATTAATATGTTCAGTAACAAGTCAGTAATGCAGGCACATTAATATGGTCGGTAATATGCCGGTAATAGGTCAGTGATTCAGGTACATTAATATGTTCAGTAATAGGTCAGCAATTGGTCGGTAATGTAGGCACATTAATATGTTTAGTATTAGGTCAGTAATGTAGGCATATTAACATGTTCAGTAATAGGTCAGTATGGCGGGCACATTAACATGTTCAGCAATAGGTCGGTAATGCAGGCACATTAATAAGGTCAATAATAGTTCAGTAATGTAGGCACATTAATATATTCAGTAATTGTTCAATAATGTGGGCACATTAATATGTTCAGTAATAGGTCAGCAATAGGTCGGTAATGCAGGCACATTAATATGGTCAATAATAGTTCAGTAATGTAGGCACATTAATATATTCAGTAATTGTTCAATAATGTGGGCACATTAATATGTTCAGTAATAGGTCAGCAATAGGTCGGTAATGCAGGCACATTAATATGGACAATAAAAGGTCAGTACTGTAGGCACATTAATATGTTCAGTAATAGGTCAGTAATGCAGGCACATTATTATGGACAGTAAAAGGTCAGTAATCTAGGCATATTAATATGTTCAGTAAAAGTCAGTAATGTGGACACATTAATATGTTCCGCAATAGGTCGGTAATGCAGGCAAATTAATATGTTCAGTAATAGGTCAGTAATGTAGGCACATTAATATGCTCAGTAATACGTCAGTAATGCAGGCACATAAATATGGTCGGTAATAGGCCAGTAATGTAGTCAGATTAATATATTAAGTAATAGGTTGGTAATGCAGGCATGTTAACATGCTCAGTAAAAGGTCAGTAATGCTGGCATATTATTATGTTCAGCAATAGGTCGGTAATGCAGGAACATTAATAGGGTCAATAATAGGTCAGTACTGAAGGCACATTAATATCATCAGTAACAGGTCAGTAATGAGGCACATTAATATTGTCAGTATAAGGTTGGTATTGCAGGCACATTAATACGTTCAGCAATAGGTCGGTAATGCAGGCACATTAATATGTTCAGCAATAGGTCAGTACTGTAGGCACATTAATATGTTCAGTAACAGGTCAATAATGCATGCACATTAATATGGTCAGTAATAGGTCGGTAATAGGTCAGTAATATAGGCATATTAATATGTTCAGTAATAGGGCAATATTGTAGGCACATTAATAAGTTAAGTGATAGGTCACTAATGTAGGCACATTAATATGTTCAGTAATAGGTCGGTAATGCAGGCAGATTAAAATGGTCAATAATAGTTCAGTAATGTAGGCACATTAATATGTTAAGTAATAGGTCAATAATGTAGGCAAATTAATATGTTCAGTAATACGTCAGTAATGCAGGCATATTAATATGGTCGGTAATGCAGGCACATTAATATGGTCGGTAATAGATCAGTGATATGTCAGTAATGCAGGCACATTAATATGGTCAGTAAATGGTCAGTAAAGCAGTTACGTTAATATGTTCAGCAATAGGTCGGTAATGCAGGCACATTAATATGTTCAATAAAAGGTCGGTAATGCAGGCACAATAATATGGTCAGTAAAATGCCAGTAATGTAGACATATTAATATGTTCAGAAAAAGGTCATTAATGCAGGCACATTAATATGTTCAGGTATAGGTCAGTAATGCAGGCACATTAACATGTTCAGCAATAGGACGGTAATGCAGGCACATTAACATGTTCAGCAATAGGTCGATATGCAGGCACATTAATATGGTCAATAATAGGTTAGTAATATAGGCACATTACTTTGTTCAGTAATTGGTCAATAATTTAGGCACATTAATATGTTCAGTAATAGGTCAATAATGTAGGCACATTAATATGTTCAGTAATAGGTCAGTAATAGGTCAGTAATGCAAGCACATTAATATGTTCAGTAATTGGTCAGTAATGCAGTCACATTAATATGTTCAGAAATAGGTCAGTAAAATATCAGTAACGCAGGCAAATTAATATGTTCAGCAATAGGTCGGCAATGCAGGCACATTAATATGGTCAGTAAAAGGTCAGTAATGAGCCACATTAATATGTTCAGCAATAGGTCGGTAATGCAGGCACATTAATATGGTCAATAAAAGGTTAGTAATGTAGGCACATTAATATATTCAGTAATTGTTCAATAATGTAGGCACATTAATATGTTCAGTAATAGGTCAGTACTGTAGGCACATTAATATGTTCAGTAATAGGTCAGTAACGCAGGCACATTAATATGTTCAGCAATAGGTCGGTAATGCAGACACATTAATATGTTCAGCAATAGGTCTGTAATGAAGGCACATTAACAGGGTCAGTAATAGGTCAGTAATGCCGGCACATTAATATGTTCAGCAATAGGTCGGAAATGCAAGCACATTAATAGGGTCAGTAATAGTTCAGTAATACAGGCACATTAATATGTTCAGTAACAAGTCAGTAATGCAGGCACATTAATATGGTCAGTCATAGGTCAGTAATGCAGGCACGTTAACATGTTCATTAAAGTTCAGTAATGCAGGCCATTAATATGGTCGGTAAGAGGTCAGTAATGCAGGCAAATTATTATGTTCAGCAATAGGTCGGTAATGTAGGCACATTAATATGGTCAGTAAAAGGTCGGTAATGCAGGCACATTATTATGTTCAGCAATAGGTCGGTAATGTAGGCACATTAATATGGTCAGTAAAAGGTCGGTAATGCAGGCACATTAATATGTTCAGTAATAGGTCGGTAATGCTGGCACATTAATATGGTTAGAAAAAGATGAGTAATGTAGGCATATTAATATGGTTCAGTAATTGGTCAATAATGTAGGCACATTAATATGTTCAGTAATAGGTCAATAATGTTGGCACATTAATATGTTCAGCAATAGGTCAGTAATGCAGGCACATTAATATGTTCAGTAATAGGTTGGTAATGCAGGCACCTTAACATGGACAATGAAAGGTCGGTAATGCAGGCACATTAATATGTTCAGTAATAGGTCAGTAATGCAGGCACATTATTATGGTCAGCAAAAGGTCAGTAATGTAGGCATATTAATATGTTCAGTAAAATTCAGTAATGTGGGCACATTAATATGTTCAGCAATAGGTCGGTAATGCAGGCAGATTAAAATGGTCAATAATAGTTCAGTAACGTGGGCACATTAATATGTTAAGTAATAGGTCAATAATGTAGGCAAATTAATATGTTCAGTAATACGTCAGTAATGCAGGCATTAATATGGTCAATAAATGGTCAGTAAAGCAGTTACGTTAATATGTTCAGCAATAGGTCGGTAATGCAGACACAATAATATGGTCAGTAAAATGTCAGTAATGTAGACATATTAATATGTTCAGAAAAATTTCAGTAATGCAGGCACATTAATATGTTCAGGAATAGGTCAGTAATGCAGGCACATTAATATGTTCAGTAAAAGGTCAGTAATGCAGGCATATTAATATTTCAGCAAAAGTTCGGTAATGCAGGCACGTTAATATGGACAGTGAAAGGTCGGTAACGCAGCCACATTAATATGTTCAGTAATAGGTCAGTAATGCAGGCACAATATAATGGTCAGTAAAAGGTCAGTAATTTAGGCATATTAGTATGTTCAGTAAAAGTCAGTAATGTGGGCACATTAATACGTTCCGCAATAGGTCGGTAATGCAGGCAGATTAAAATGGTCAATAATAGTTCAATAATTTGGGAAAATGAATATGTTAAGTAATAGGTCGATAATGTAGGCAAATTAATATGTTCAGTAATAGGTCAGTAATGTAGTCACAGTAATATGCTCAGTAATACGTCAGTAATGCAGGCACATAAATATGGTCGGTAATAGGCCAGTAATGTAGTCAGATTAATATATTAAGTAATAGGTCGGTAATGCAGGCACATTAACATGCTCAGTAAAAGGTCAGTAATGCTGGCACATTATTATGTTCAGCAATAGGTCGGTAATGCAGGAACATTAATATGGTCAGTACTGAAGGCACATTAATATCATCAGTAACAGGTCAGTAATGAGGCACATTAATATTGTCAGTATAAGGTTGGTATTGCAGGCACATTAATATGGTCAGTAATAGGTCAGTACAGTAGGCACATTAATATGTTCAGTAACAGGCCAATAATGCATGCACATTAATATGGTCAGTAATAGGTCGGTAATAGGTCAGAAATATAGGCACATTAATATGTTCAGTAATAGATCAATATTGCAGGCACATTAATAGGTTAAGTAATAGGTCACTAGTGTAGGCACATTAATATGTTCAGTAATAGGTCGGTAATGCAGGCAGATTAAAATGGTCATTAATAGTTCAGTAATGTAGGCACATTAATATGTTAAGTAATAGGTCAATAATGTAGGCAAATTAATATGTTCAGTAATACGTCAGTAATGCAGGCATATTAATATGGTCGGTAATGCAGGCACATTAACATGGTCGGTAATAGATCAGTGATATGTCAGTAATGCAGGCACATTAATATGGTCAGTAAATGGTCAGTAAAGCAGTTACGTTCATATGTTCAGCAATAGGTCGGTAATGCAGGCACAATAATATGGTCAGTAAAATGTCAGTAATGTAGACATATTAATATGTTCAGAAAAATGTCAGTAATGCAGGCACTTTAATACGTTCAGGAATAGGTCAGTAATACAGGCACATTAACATGTTCAGCAATAGGACGGTAATGCAGGCACATTAACGTGTTGAGCAATAGGTCGGTTTGCAGGCACATTAATATGGTCAATAATAGGTTATTAATGTAGGCACATTAATATGTTCAGTAATTGGTCAATAACTTAGGCACATTAATATGTTCAGCAATAGGTCAATAATGTAGGCACATTAATATGTTCAGTAATAGGTCAATAATGTAGGCACATTAATATATTCAGTAATAGGTCAGTAATGCAGGCACATTGATATGGTCGGTAATAGGTCAGTAATGTAGGCACATTAATATGTTCAGTAATAGGTCAATAAGGTAGGCACATTAATATGTTCAATAATAGGTCAATAAGGTAGGCACATTAATATAGTTGGTAACAGGTAAGTAATGCAGGCACATTAATATGGTCAGTAAAAGGTCAGTAATGCAGGCAATTTAAAATGTTCAGTAATAGGTCTGTAATGCAGGCACATTAATATGGTCAGTAAAAGTTTGGTAATGCAGGCACCTTAATATGGTCAGTAAAAGGTCAGTAATGTAGGCATATTAATATGTTCAGTAAAAGTCAGTAATTTTGGCACATTAATATGTTCAACAATAGGTCAGTAATGCAGGCACATTATTATGGTCAGTAAAAGGTCTGTAATGTAGGCATATTAATATGCTCAGTAAAAGTCAGTAATGTGGGCACATTAATATGTTCCGCAATAGGTCGGTAATGCAGGCAGATTAAAATGGACAATAATAGTTCAGTAATGTAGGCACATTAATATGTTCAGTAATAGGTCAATAGTGTAGGTACATTAATATGTTCAGTAATACGTCAGAAATGCAGGCACATTAATATGGTCGGTAAAAGGTCGGTAATGCAGACACATTAATATGGTCAGTAATAGATCAGTGATATGTCAGTAATGCAGGCACATTAATATGGTCAGTAAATGGTCAGTAAAGCAGTTATGTTAATATGTTCAGCAATAGGTCGGTAATACAGGCACATTAATATGTTTAGTAAAAGGTCGGTAATGCAGGCACAATAATACGGTCAGTAAAATGTCAGTAATGTAGACATATTAATATGTACAGAAAAAGTTCAGTAATGCAGGCACATTAATATGTTCAGGAATAGGTCAGTAATGGAGGCACATTAACATGTTCAGTAATAGGTCAATAATGTAAGTACATTAACATGTTCAGCAATAGGTCGGTATGCAGGCACATTAATTTGGTCAATAATAGTTTAGTAATGTAGGCACATTAATATGTTCAGTAATAGGTCAATAATGTAGACACGTTAATATGTTCAGTAATAGGTCAATAATGTAGACACATTAAAATATTCAGTAATAGGTCAGTAATGCAGGCACATTGATATGGTCGGTAAAATGTCAGTAATGTAGGCACATTAATATGTTCAGTAATAGGTCAATAAGGTAGGCACATTAATATGTTCAGTAATAGGTCAATAATGTAGGCACATTAATATATTCTGTAATAGGTCATTAATGCAGGCACATTAACATGGTCAGTGAAAGGTCCGTAACACAAGCACATTATTATGTTAAGCAATGGGTCGGTAATGCAGGCACATTAATATAGTCAGTAAAAGGTCGATAATGCAGGTACATTAATATGTTCAGTAATAGGTCGGTAATGCAGGCACAATAATATGGTCAGTAAAAGATCAGTAATGTAGGCACATTATTATGTTCAGTAACAGGTCATTAATGTAGGTACATTAATATGGTCGGTAATAGGTTGGTAATAGGTAACTAATGCAGGCACGTTAATATGATCAGCAATAGGTTGGTAATGAAGGCACATTAATATGTTCAGTAATAGGTCAGTAATGCAGGCAAATTATTATGGTCAGTAATAGGTCAGTAATGTAGGCATTTAATATGTTCAGTAAAAGTCAGTAATGCTGGCACATTAATATGTTCAGTAATAGGTCTGTAATGCAGGCACATTATTATGGTCAGTAAAAGGTCAGTAATGTAGGCAAATTAATATGTTCAGTAATAGGTCAGTAATAGGTCAGTAATGCAGGCACATTAATATGTTCAGTAATAGGTCAGTAATGCAGGCACATTATTATGGTCAGTAAAAGATCAGTAATCTAGGCATATTAATATGTTCAGTAAAAGTCAGTAATGTAGGCACATTAATATGTTCAGTATTTGGTCAATAATGTAGGTACATTAATATGTTCAGTAATACGTCAGTAATGCAGGCACATTAATATGGTCGGTAAAAGGTCGGTAATGCAGGCACATTAATATGGTCGGTAATAGAACAGTGATATGTCAGTAATGCAGGCACATTAATATGGTCAGTAAATGGTCAGTAAAGCAGTTACGTTAATATGTTCAGCAATAGATCGGTAATGCAGGCACATTAATATGTTTAGTAATAGGTCGGTAATGCAGGCACAATAATATGGTCAGTAAAATGTCAGTAATGTAGACATATTACTATGTTCAGAAAAAGTTCAGTAATGTAGGCACATTAATATGTTGAGGAATAGGTCAGTAATGCAGGCACAATAATATGGTCAGTAAAATGTCAGTAATGCAGACATATTAATATGTTCAGAAAAAGTTCAGTAATGTAGGCACATTAATATGTTCAGGAATAGGTCAGTAATGTAGGCACATTAACATGTTCAGCAATAGGACGGTAATGCAGGCACATTAACATGTTCAGCAATAAGTCGGTATGCTGGCATATTAATATGGTCAATAATAGGTTAGTAACGTAGGCACATTAATATGTTCAGTAATTAGTCAATAGTTTAGGCACGTTAATATGTTCAGTAATATGTCAATAATGTAGGCTCAATAAATGTTCAGTAATAGGGCAATAATGTAGGCAGATTAATATATTCAGTAATAGGTCAGTAATGCAGGCACATTGATATGGTCGGTAATAGGTCAGTAATGTAGGCACATTAATATGTTCAGTAATAGGTCAATAAGGTAGGCACATTAATATGTTCAATAATAGGTCAATAAGGTAGGCACATTAATATGGTTGGTAATAAGTAAGTAATGCAGGCACATTAATATGGTCAATAAAAGGTCAGTAATGCAGGCACTTTAAAATGTTCAGTAAATGGTCAGTAATGTAGGCAGATTAATATGTTCAGTAAAAGGTCAGTAACGCAGGCACATTATTATGTTCAGCAATGGGTCGGTAATGCAGGCACATTAATATAGTCAGTAAAAGGTCGGTAATGCAGGTACATTAATATGTTCAGTAATAGGTCGGTAATGCAGGCACAATAATATGGTCAGTAAACGGTCAGTAATGTAGGCACATTATTATGTTCAGTAACAGGGCAGTAATGTAGGCACATTAATATGGTCGGTAATAGGTTGGTAATAGGTAAGTAATGCAGGCACATTAATATGATCAGCAATATGTTGGTAATGCAGGCACATTAATATGTTCAGTAATAGGTCAGTAATGCAGGCAAATTATTATGGTCAGTAATAGGTCAGTAATGTAGGCATATTAATATGTTCAGTAAAAGTCAGTAATGCAGGCACATTAATATGTTCAGTAATAGGTCTGTAATACAGGCACATTATTATGGTCAGTAAAAGGTCAGTAATGTAGGCATATTAATATGTTCAGTAAAAGTCAGTAATGCAGGCACATTAATAGGTTCAGTAATAGCTCTGTAAAGCAGGCACATTAACATGTTCAGGAATAGGTCAGTAATGCAGGCATATTAATATGATCAGTAATAGATCGGTAATTCAGGCACATTAATATGGTCAGTAAAGTTCAGTAACGAGGCACATTAACATGGTGAGTAAAAGGTTGGTAATGCAGGCACATTAACATGTTCAGTAATAGGTCAGCAATTCAGGCACATTAATATGTTCAGCAATAGGTCGGTAATGCAGTCTCATTAATATGGTCAATAATCGGTCAGTAATGTAGGCACATTAATATGGTTCAGTAATTGGTCAGTAATGTAGGCACATTAATATGTTTAGTAATCGTTCAGTAATGCAGGCACATTAATATGTTCAGTGATAGGTCAGTAATAGGTCAGTAATGCAGGCACATTAATATGTTCAGCAATAGGTCGGTAATGCAGGCACATTAATATGTTCAGTAAAAGGTCAGTAATGCAGGCATATTAATATTTCAGCAAAAGTTCGGAAATGCAGGCACTTTAATATGGGCAGGAAAACGTCGGTAATGCAGGCACATTAATATGTTCAGCAATAGGTCGGTAATACAGGCACATTAATATGTTTAGTAAAAGGTCGGTAATGCAGGCACAATAATATGGTCAGTAAAATGTCAGTAATGTAGACATATTAATATGTTCAGAAAAAGGTCAGAATGCAGGAACATTAATATGTTCAGGAATAGGTCAGTAATGGAGGCACATTAACATGTTCAGTAATAGGTCAATAATGTAGGTACATTAACATGTTCAGCAATAGGTCGGTATGCAGGCACATTAATCTGGTCAATAATAGGTTAGAAATGCAGGCTCATTGATATGGTCGGTAATAGATCAGTAATGTAGGCAGATTAATATGTTCAGTAATAGGTCAATAAGGTAAGCACATTAATATGTTCAGTAATAGGTCAATAATGTAGGCACATTAATATATTCAGTAATAGGTCGGTAATGCAGGCACAATAATATGGTCAGTAAAAGGTCAGTAATGTAGGCACATTATTATGTTCAGTAACAGGTCAGTAATGTAGGCACATTAATATGGTCGGTAATAGGTTGGTAATAGGTAAGTAATGCAGGCACGTTAATATGATCAGCAATATGTTGGTAATGCAGGCACATTAATATATTCAGTAATAGGTCAGTAATGCAGGCAAATTATTATGGTCAGTAATAGGTCAGTAATGTAGGCATATTAATATGTTCAGTAAAAGTCAGTAATGCAGGCACATTAATATGTTCAGTAATAGGTCTGTAATACAGGCACATTATTATGGTCAGTAAAAGGTCAGTAATGTAGGCATATTAATATGTTCAGTAAAAGTCAGTAATGCAGGCACATTAATATGTTCAGTAATAGCTCTGTAATGCAGGCACTTTAACATGTTCAGTAATAGGTCAGTAATGCAGGCATATTAATATGATCAGTAATAGTTCGGTAATTCAGGCACATTAATATGGTCAGTAAAGTTCAGTAACGAGGCACATTAATATGGTCAGTAGAAGGTTGGTAATGCAGGCACATTAACATGTTCAGTAATAGGTCAGTAATGCAGGCACATTAATATGTACAGCAATAGGTCGGTAATGCAGGCTCATTAATATGGTCAATAATCGGTCAGTAATGTAGGCATATTAATATGGTTCAGTAATTGGTCAGTAATGTCACATTAATATGTTTAGTAATCGTTCAGTAATGCAGGCACATTAATATGTTCATCAATAGGTCGGTAATGCAGGCAAGTTAGTATGGACTGTAAAAGGTCGGTAATGCAGGCACATTAATATGTTCAGTAATAGGTCAGTAATGCAGGCACATTATTATGGTCAGTAAAAGATCAGTAATCTAGGCATATTAATATGTTCAGTAAAAGTCAGTAATGTGGGCACATTAATATGTTCCGCAATAGGTCGGTAATGCAGGCAGATTAAAATGGTCAATAATAGTCTAGTAATGTAGGCACATTAATATGTTAAGTAATAGGTCAATAATGTAGGCACATTAATATGTTCAATATTTGGTCAATAATGTAGGTACATTAATATGTTCAGTAATACGTCAGTAACGCAGGCACATTAATATGGTCGGTAAAAGGTCGGTAATGCAGGCACATTAGTATGGTCGGTAATAGAACAGTGATATGTCAGTAATGCAGGCACATTAATATGGTCAGTAAAGTTCAGTAACGAGGCACATTAACATGGTGAGTAAAAGGTTGGTAATGCAGGCACATTAACATGTTCAGTAATAGGTCAGCAATTCAGGCACATTAATATGTTCAGCAATAGGTCGGTAATGCAGTCTCATTAATATGGTCAATAATCGGTCAGTAATGTAGGCACATTAATATGGTTCAGTAATTGGTCAGTAATGTAGGCACATTAATATGTTTAGTAATCGTTCAGTAATGCAGGCACATTAATATGTTCAGTGATAGGTCAGTAATAGGTCAGTAACGCAGGCACATTAATATGTTCAGTGATAGGTCAGTAATAGGTCAGTAATGCAGGCACATTAATATGTTCAGTAATAGGTCAGTAAAAGGTCAGTAATGCAGGCACATTAATATGTTCAGCAATAGGTCGGTAATGCAGGTACATTAATATGTTCAGTAAAAGGTCTGTAATGCAGGCATATTAATATTTCAGCAAAAGTTCGGTAATGCAGGCACATTAATATGTTCAGCAATAGGTCGGTAATGCAGGCACATTAATATGGTTAGTAAAATGTCAGTAATGTAGGCATATTAATATGGTTCAGCAATTGCTCAATAATGTAGGCACATTAATATGTTCAGTAATAGGTCAATAACGTAGGCACATTAATATTTATCAGTGATAGGTCAGTAATGTAGGCACATTAATATGGTTGGTAATGGGTTGCTAATAGGTCAGTAATGCAGGCACATTAATATGTTCAGCAATAGGTCGGTAATGCAGGCACGTTAGTATGGACTGTAAAAAGTCAGTAATGCAGGCACATTAATATGTTCAGTAATAGCTCTGTAATGCAGGCACTTTAACATGTTCAGTAATAGGTCAGTAATGCAGCCATATTAATATGATCAGTAATAGTTCGGTAATTCAGGCACATTAATATGGTCAGTAAAGTTCAGTAACGAGGCACATTAATATGGTCAGTAAAAGGTTGGTAATGCAGGCACATTAACATGTTCAGTAATAGGTCAGTAATGCAGGCACATTAATATGTACAGCAATAGGTCGGTAATGCAGGCTCATTAATATGGTCAATAATCGGTCAGTAATGTAGGCATATTAATATGGTCCAGTAATTGGTCAGTAATGTAGGCACATTAATATGTTTAGTAATCGTTCAGTAATGCAGGCACATTAATATGTTCATCAATAGGTCGGTAATGCAGGCAAGTTAGTATGGACTGTAAAAGGTCGGTAATGCAGGCACATTAATATGTTCAGTAATAGGTCAGTAATTCAGGCACATTATTATGGTCAGTAAAAGATCAGTAATCTAGGCATATTAATATGTTCAGTAAAAGTCAGTAATGTGGGCACATTAATATGTTCCGCAATAGGTCGGTAATGCAGGCAGATTAAAATGGTCAATAATAGTTTAGTAATGTAGGCACATTAATATGTTAAGTAATAGGTCAATAATGTAGGCAAATTAATATGTTCAATATTTGGTCAATAATGTAGGTACATTAATATGTTCAGTAATACGTCAGTAATGCAGGCACATTAATATGGTCGGTAAAAGATCGGTAATGCAGGCACATTAGTATGGTCGGTAATAGAACAGTGATATGTCAGTAATGCAGGCACACTAATATGGTCAGTAAATGGTCAGTAAAGCAGTTACGTTAATATGTTCAGCAATAGATCGGTAATGCAGGCACATTAATATGTTTAGTAAAAGGTCGGTAATGCAGGCACAATAATATGGTCAGTAAAATGTCAGTAATGTAGACATATTAATATGTTCAGAAAAAGTTCAGTAATGTAGGCACATTAATATGTTCAGGAATAGGTCAGTAATGGAGGCACATTAACATGTTCAGCAATAGGTCGGTAATGCAGGCTCATTAATATGGTCAATAATTGGTCAGTAATGTAGGCACATTAATATGTTTCAGTAATTGGTCAGTAATGTAGGCACATTAATATGTTTAGTAATCGTTCAGTAATGCAGGCACATTAATATGTTCAGTGATAGGTCAGTAATAGGTCAGTAATGCAGGCACATTAATATGTTCAGTGATAGGTCAGTAATAGGTCAGTAATGCAGGCACATTAATATGTTCAGTGATAGGTCAGTAAAAGGTCAGTAACGCAGGCACATTAATATGTTCAGCAATAGGTCGGTAATGCAGGCACATTAATATGTTCAGTAAAAGGTCTGTAATGCAGGCATATTAATATTTCAGCAAAAGTTCGGTAATGCAGGCACATTAATATGGGCAGGAAAACGTCGGTAATGCAGGCACATTAATATCTTCAGCAATAGGTCGGTAATGCAGGCACATTAATATGGTTAGTAAAATGTCAGTAATGTAGGCATATTAATATGGTTCAGCAATTGCTCAATAATGTAGGCACATTAATATGTTCAGTAATAGGTCAATAACGTAGGCACATTAATATGTTCAGTGATAGGTCAGTAATGTAGGCACATTAATATGGTTGGTAATGGGTTGCTAATAGGTCAGTAATGCAGGCACATTAATATGTTCAGCAATAGGTCGGTAATGCAGGCACGTTAGTATGGACTGTAAAAGGTCGGTAATGCAGGCACATTAATATGTTCAGTAATAGGTCAGTAATGCAGGCACATTATTATGGTCAGTAAAAGATCAGTAATCTAGGCATATTAATATGTTCAGTAAAAGTCAGTAATGTAGGCACATTAATATGTTCAGTATTTGGTCAATAATGTAGGTACATTAATATGTTCAGTAATACGTCAGTAATGCAGGCACATTAATATGGTCGGTAAAAGGTCGGTAATGCAGGCACATTAATATGGTCGGTAATAGAACAGTGATATGTCAGTAATGCAGGCACATTAATATGGTCAGTAAATGGTCAGTAAAGCAGTTACGTTAATATGTTCAGCAATAGATCGGTAATGCAGGCACATTAATATGTTTAGTAATAGGTCGGTAATGCAGGCACAATAATATGGTCAGTAAAATGTCAGTAATGTAGACATATTACTATGTTCAGAAAAAGTTCAGTAATGTAGGCACATTAATATGTTGAGGAATAGGTCAGTAATGCAGGCACAATAATATGGTCAGTAAAATGTCAGTAATGCAGACATATTAATATGTTCAGAAAAAGTTCAGTAATGTAGGCACATTAATATGTTCAGGAATAGGTCAGTAATGTAGGCACATTAACATGTTCAGCAATAGGACGGTAATGCAGGCACATTAACATGTTCAGCAATAAGTCGGTATGCTGGCATATTAATATGGTCAATAATAGGTTAGTAACGTAGGCACATTAATATGTTCAGTAATTAGTCAATAGTTTAGGCACGTTAATATGTTCAGTAATATGTCAATAATGTAGGCTCAATAAATGTTCAGTAATAGGGCAATAATGTAGGCAGATTAATATATTCAGTAATAGGTCAGTAATGCAGGCACATTGATATGGTCGGTAATAGGTCAGTAATGTAGGCACATTAATATGTTCAGTAATAGGTCAATAAGGTAGGCACATTAATATGTTCAATAATAGGTCAATAAGGTAGGCACATTAATATGGTTGGTAATAAGTAAGTAATGCAGGCACATTAATATGGTCAATAAAAGGTCAGTAATGCAGGCACTTTAAAATGTTCAGTAAATGGTCAGTAATGTAGGCAGATTAATATGTTCAGTAAAAGGTCAGTAACGCAGGCACATTATTATGTTCAGCAATGGGTCGGTAATGCAGGCACATTAATATAGTCAGTAAAAGGTCGGTAATGCAGGTACATTAATATGTTCAGTAATAGGTCGGTAATGCAGGCACAATAATATGGTCAGTAAACGGTCAGTAATGTAGGCACATTATTATGTTCAGTAACAGGGCAGTAATGTAGGCACATTAATATGGTCGGTAATAGGTTGGTAATAGGTAAGTAATGCAGGCACATTAATATGATCAGCAATATGTTGGTAATGCAGGCACATTAATATGTTCAGTAATAGGTCAGTAATGCAGGCAAATTATTATGGTCAGTAATAGGTCAGTAATGTAGGCATATTAATATGTTCAGTAAAAGTCAGTAATGCAGGCACATTAATATGTTCAGTAATAGGTCTGTAATACAGGCACATTATTATGGTCAGTAAAAGGTCAGTAATGTAGGCATATTAATATGTTCAGTAAAAGTCAGTAATGCAGGCACATTAATAGGTTCAGTAATAGCTCTGTAAAGCAGGCACATTAACATGTTCAGGAATAGGTCAGTAATGCAGGCATATTAATATGATCAGTAATAGATCGGTAATTCAGGCACATTAATATGGTCAGTAAAGTTCAGTAACGAGGCACATTAACATGGTGAGTAAAAGGTTGGTAATGCAGGCACATTAACATGTTCAGTAATAGGTCAGCAATTCAGGCACATTAATATGTTCAGCAATAGGTCGGTAATGCAGTCTCATTAATATGGTCAATAATCGGTCAGTAATGTAGGCACATTAATATGGTTCAGTAATTGGTCAGTAATGTAGGCACATTAATATGTTTAGTAATCGTTCAGTAATGCAGGCACATTAATATGTTCAGTGATAGGTCAGTAATAGGTCAGTAATGCAGGCACATTAATATGTTCAGCAATAGGTCGGTAATGCAGGCACATTAATATGTTCAGTAAAAGGTCAGTAATGCAGGCATATTAATATTTCAGCAAAAGTTCGGAAATGCAGGCACATTAATATGGGCAGGAAAACGTCGGTAATGCAGGCACATTAATATGTTCAGCAATAGGTCGGTAATACAGGCACATTAATATGTTTAGTAAAAGGTCGGTAATGCAGGCACAATAATATGGTCAGTAAAATGTCAGTAATGTAGACATATTAATATGTTCAGAAAAAGGTCAGAATGCAGGAACATTAATATGTTCAGGAATAGGTCAGTAATGGAGGCACATTAACATGTTCAGTAATAGGTCAATAATGTAGGTACATTAACATGTTCAGCAATAGGTCGGTATGCAGGCACATTAATCTGGTCAATAATAGGTTAGAAATGCAGGCTCATTGATATGGTCGGTAATAGATCAGTAATGTAGGCAGATTAATATGTTCAGTAATAGGTCAATAAGGTAAGCACATTAATATGTTCAGTAATAGGTCAATAATGTAGGCACATTAATATATTCAGTAATAGGTCGGTAATGCAGGCACAATAATATGGTCAGTAAAAGGTCAGTAATGTAGGCACATTATTATGTTCAGTAACAGGTCAGTAATGTAGGCACATTAATATGGTCGGTAATAGGTTGGTAATAGGTAAGTAATGCAGGCACGTTAATATGATCAGCAATATGTTGGTAATGCAGGCACATTAATATATTCAGTAATAGGTCAGTAATGCAGGCAAATTATTATGGTCAGTAATAGGTCAGTAATGTAGGCATATTAATATGTTCAGTAAAAGTCAGTAATGCAGGCACATTAATATGTTCAGTAATAGGTCTGTAATACAGGCACATTATTATGGTCAGTAAAAGGTCAGTAATGTAGGCATATTAATATGTTCAGTAAAAGTCAGTAATGCAGGCACATTAATATGTTCAGTAATAGCTCTGTAATGCAGGCACTTTAACATGTTCAGTAATAGGTCAGTAATGCAGGCATATTAATATGATCAGTAATAGTTCGGTAATTCAGGCACATTAATATGGTCAGTAAAGTTCAGTAACGAGGCACATTAATATGGTCAGTAGAAGGTTGGTAATGCAGGCACATTAACATGTTCAGTAATAGGTCAGTAATGCAGGCACATTAATATGTACAGCAATAGGTCGGTAATGCAGGCTCATTAATATGGTCAATAATCGGTCAGTAATGTAGGCATATTAATATGGTTCAGTAATTGGTCAGTAATGTCACATTAATATGTTTAGTAATCGTTCAGTAATGCAGGCACATTAATATGTTCATCAATAGGTCGGTAATGCAGGCAAGTTAGTATGGACTGTAAAAGGTCGGTAATGCAGGCACATTAATATGTTCAGTAATAGGTCAGTAATGCAGGCACATTATTATGGTCAGTAAAAGATCAGTAATCTAGGCATATTAATATGTTCAGTAAAAGTCAGTAATGTGGGCACATTAATATGTTCCGCAATAGGTCGGTAATGCAGGCAGATTAAAATGGTCAATAATAGTCTAGTAATGTAGGCACATTAATATGTTAAGTAATAGGTCAATAATGTAGGCACATTAATATGTTCAATATTTGGTCAATAATGTAGGTACATTAATATGTTCAGTAATACGTCAGTAACGCAGGCACATTAATATGGTCGGTAAAAGGTCGGTAATGCAGGCACATTAGTATGGTCGGTAATAGAACAGTGATATGTCAGTAATGCAGGCACATTAATATGGTCAGTAAATGGTCAGTAAAGCAGTTACGTTAATATGTTCAGCAATAGATCGGTAATGCAGGCACATTAATATGTTTAGTAAAAGGTCGGTAATGCAGGCACAATAACATGGTCAGTAAAATGTCAGTAATGTAGACATATTAATATGTTCAGAAAAAGTTCAGTAATGTAGGCACATTAATATGTTGAGGAATAGGTCAGTAATGCAGGCACATTAACATGTTCAGCAATAGGTCGTTAAGCAGGCTCATTAATATGGTCAATAATTGGTCAGTAATGTAGGCACATTAATATGTTTCAGTAATTGGTCAGTAATGTAGGCACATTAATATGTTTAGTAATCGTTCAGTAATGCAGGCACATTAATATGTTCAGTGATAGGTCAGTAATAGGTCAGTAATGCAGGCACATTAATATGTTCAGTGATAGGTCAGTAAAAGGTCAGTAACGCAGGCACATTAATATGTTCAGCAATAGGTCGGTAATGCAGGCACATTAATATGTTCAGTAAAAGGTCTGTAATGCAGGCATATTAATATTTCAGCAAAAGTTCGGTAATGCAGGCACATTAATATGGGCAGGAAAACGTCGGTAATGCAGGCACATTAATATCTTCAGCAATAGGTCGGTAATGCAGGCACATTAATATGGTTAGTAAAATGTCAGTAATGTAGGCATATTAATATGGTTCAGCAATTGCTCAATAATGTAGGCACATTAATATGTTCAGTAATAGGTCAATAACGTAGGCACATTAATATGTTCAGTGATAGGTCAGTAATGTAGGCACATTAATATGGTTGGTAATGGGTTGCTAATAGATCAGTAATGCAGGCACATTAATATGTTCAGCAATAGGTCGGTAATGCAGGCACGTTAGTATGGACTGTAAAAGGTCGGTAATGCAGGCACATTAATATGTTCAGTAATAGGTCAGTAATGCAGGCACATTATTATGGTCAGTAAAAGATCAGTAGTCTAGGCATATTAATATGTTCAGTAAAAGTCAGTAATGTAGGCACATTAATATGTTCAGTATTTGGTCAATAATGTAGGTACATTAATATGTTCAGTAATACGTCAGTAATGCAGGCACATTAATATGGTCGGTAAAAGGTCGGTAATGCAGGCACATTAATATGGTCGGTAATAGAACAGTGATATGTCAGTAATGCAGGCACATTAATATGGTCAGTAAATGGTCAGTAAAGCAGTTACGTTAATATGTTCAGCAATAGATCGGTAATGCAGGCACATTAATATGTTTAGTAAAAGGTCGGTAATGCAGGCACAATAATATGGTCAGTAAAATGTCAGTAATGTAGACATATTAATATGTTCAGAAAAAGTTCAGTAATGTAGGCACATTAATATGTTCAGGAATAGGTCAGTAATGTAGGCACTTTAACATGTTCAGCAATAGGACGGTAATGCAGGCACATTAACATGTTCAGCAATAAGTCGGTATGCTGGCATATTAATATGGTCAATAATAGGTTAGTAATGTAGGCACATTAATATGTTCAGTAATTAGTCAATAATTTAGGCACGTTAATATGTTCAGTAATATGTCAATAATGTAGGCTCAATAAATGTTCAGTAATAGGGCAATAATGTAGGCAGATTAATATATTCTGTAATAGGTCAGTAATGCAGGCACATTGATATGGTCGGTAATAGGTCAGTAATGTAGGCACATTAATATGTTCAGTAATAGGTCAATAAGGTAGGCACATTAATATGTTCAATAATAGGTCAATAAGGTAGGCACATTAATATGGTTGGTAATAAGTAAGTAATGCAGGCACATTAATATGGTCAATAAAAGGTCAGTAATGCAGGCACTTTAAAATGTTCAGTAATAGATCAGTGATATGTCAGTAATGCAGGCACATTAATATGGTCAGTAAATGGTCAGTAAAGCAGTTACGTTAATATGTTCAGCAATAGATCGGTAATGCAGGCACATTAATATGTTTAGTAAAAGGTCGGTAATGCAGGCACAATAACATGGTCAGTAAAATGTCAGTAATGTAGACATATTAATATGTTCAGAAAAAGTTCAGTAATGTAGGCACATTAATATGTTGAGGAATAGGTCAGTAATGCAGGCACATTAACATGTTCAGCAATAGGTCGTTAAGCAGGCTCATTAATATGGTCAATAATTGGTCAGTAATGTAGGCACATTAATATGTTTCAGTAATTGGTCAGTAATGTAGGCACATTAATATGTTTAGTAATCGTTCAGTAATGCAGGCACATTAATATGTTCAGTGATAGGTCAGTAATAGGTCAGTAATGCAGGCACATTAATATGTTCAGTGATAGGTCAGTAAAAGGTCAGTAACGCAGGCACATTAATATGTTCAGCAATAGGTCGGTAATGCAGGCACATTAATATGTTCAGTAAAAGGTCTGTAATGCAGGCATATTAATATTTCAGCAAAAGTTCGGTAATGCAGGCACATTAATATGGGCAGGAAAACGTCGGTAATGCAGGCACATTAATATCTTCAGCAATAGGTCGGTATGCAGGCACATTAATATGGTTAGTAAAATGTCAGTAATGTAGGCATATTAATATGGTTCAGCAATTGCTCAATAATGTAGGCACATTAATATGTTCAGTAATAGGTCAATAACGTAGGCACATTAATATGTTCAGTGATAGGTCAGTAATGTAGGCACATTAATATGGTTGGTAATGGGTTGCTAATAGATCAGTAATGCAGGCACATTAATATGTTCAGCAATAGGTCGGTAATGCAGGCACGTTAGTATGGACTGTAAAAGGTCGGTAATGCAGGCACATTAATATGTTCAGTAATAGGTCAGTAATGCAGGCACATTATTATGGTCAGTAAAAGATCAGTAGTCTAGGCATATTAATATGTTCAGTAAAAGTCAGTAATGTAGGCACATTAATATGTTCAGTATTTGGTCAATAATGTAGGTACATTAATATGTTCAGTAATACGTCAGTAATGCAGGCACATTAATATGGTCGGTAAAAGGTCGGTAATGCAGGCACATTAATATGGTCGGTAATAGAACAGTGATATGTCAGTAATGCAGGCACATTAATATGGTCAGTAAATGGTCAGTAAAGCAGTTACGTTAATATGTTCAGCAATAGATCGGTAATGCAGGCACATTAATATGTTTAGTAAAAGGTCGGTAATGCAGGCACAATAATATGGTCAGTAAAATGTCAGTAATGTAGACATATTAATATGTTCAGAAAAAGTTCAGTAATGTAGGCACATTAATATGTTCAGGAATAGGTCAGTAATGTAGGCACTTTAACATGTTCAGCAATAGGACGGTAATGCAGGCACATTAACATGTTCAGCAATAAGTCGGTATGCTGGCATATTAATATGGTCAATAATAGGTTAGTAATGTAGGCACATTAATATGTTCAGTAATTAGTCAATAATTTAGGCACGTTAATATGTTCAGTAATATGTCAATAATGTAGGCTCAATAAATGTTCAGTAATAGGGCAATAATGTAGGCAGATTAATATATTCTGTAATAGGTCAGTAATGCAGGCACATTGATATGGTCGGTAATAGGTCAGTAATGTAGGCACATTAATATGTTCAGTAATAGGTCAATAAGGTAGGCACATTAATATGTTCAATAATAGGTCAATAAGGTAGGCACATTAATATGGTTGGTAATAAGTAAGTAATGCAGGCACATTAATATGGTCAATAAAAGGTCAGTAATGCAGGCACTTTAAAATGTTCAGTAATAGATCAGTGATATGTCAGTAATGCAGGCACATTAATATGGTCAGTAAATGGTCAGTAAAGCAGTTATGTTAATATGTTCAGCAATAGGTCGGTAATACAGGCACATTAATATGTTTAGTAAAAGGTCGGTAATGCAGGCACAATAATACGGTCAGTAAAATGTCAGTAATGTAGACATATTAATATGTACAGAAAAAGTTCAGTAATGCAGGCACATTAATATGTTCAGGAATAGGTCAGTAATGGAGGCACATTAACATGTTCAGTAATAGGTCAATAATGTAAGTACATTAACATGTTCAGCAATAGGTCGGTATGCAGGCACATTAATTTGGTCAATAATAGTTTAGTAATGTAGGCACATTAATATGTTCAGTAATAGGTCAATAATGTAGACACGTTAATATGTTCAGTAATAGGTCAATAATGTAGACACATTAAAATATTCAGTAATAGGTCAGTAATGCAGGCACATTGATATGGTCGGTAAAATGTCAGTAATGTAGGCACATTAATATGTTCAGTAACAGGTCAATAAGGTAGGCACATTAATATGTTCAGTAATAGGTCAATAATGTAGGCACATTAATATATTCTGTAATAGGTCATTAATGCAGGCACATTAACATGGTCAGTGAAAGGTCCGTAACACAGGCACATTATTATGTTAAGCAATGGGTCGGTAATGCAGGCACATTAATATAGTCAGTAAAAGGTCGATAATGCAGGTACATTAATATGTTCAGTAATAGGTCGGTAATGCAGGCACAATAATATGGTCAGTAAAAGATCAGTAATGTAGGCACATTATTATGTTCAGTAACAGGTCATTAATGTAGGTACATTAATATGGTCGGTAATAGGTTGGTAATAGGTAACTAATGCAGGCACGTTAATATGATCAGCAATAGGTTGGTAATGAAGGCACATTAATATGTTCAGTAATAGGTCAGTAATGCAGGCAAATTATTATGGTCAGTAATAGGTCAGTAATGTAGGCATTTAATATGTTCAGTAAAAGTCAGTAATGCTGGCACATTAATATGTTCAGTAATAGGTCTGTAATGCAGGCACATTATTATGGTCAGTAAAAGGTCAGTAATGTAGGCAAATTAATATGTTCAGTAATAGGTCAGTAATAGGTCAGTAATGCAGGCACATTAATATGTTCAGTGATAAATCAGTAATAGTTCAGTAATGCAGGCAGATTAATATGTTCAGTAATAGGTCAGTAAAATTCAGTAACGCAGGCACATTAATATGGTCAGAAAAAGGTTGGTAATGCAGGCACATTAACATGTTCAGTAATAGGTCAGTAAAGCAGGCACATTAATACGTTCAGCAATAGGTTGGTAATGCAGGCACGTTGATATGGACAGTAAAAGGTCGGTAATGCAGGCACATTAATATGTTCAGTAATAGGTCAGTAATGCAGGCACATTATTATGGTCAGTAAAAGGTCTGTAATGTAGGCATGTTAATATGTTCCGCAATAGGTTGGTAATGCAGGCAGATTAAAATGGACAATAATAGTTCAGTAATGTAGGCACATTAATATGTTAAGTAATCGGTCAATAATGTAGGCACATTAATATGTTCAGTAATAGGTCAATAATGTAGATACATTAATATGTTCAGTAAGACGTCAGAAATGTAGGCACATTAATATGGTCGGTAAAAGGTCAGTAATGCAGACACATTAATATGGTCAGTAATAGATCAGTGATATGTCAGTAATGCAGGCACTTTAATATGGTCAGTAAATGGTCAGTAAAGCAGTTATGTTAATATGTTCAGCAATAGGTCGGTAATACAGGCACATTAATATGTTTAGTAAAAGGTCGGTAATGCAGGCACAATAATATGGTCAGTAAAATGTCAGTAATGTAGACATATTAATATGTTCAGAAAAAGGTCAGTAATGCAGGGACATTAATATGTTCAGGAATAGGTCAGTAATGGAGGCACATTAACATGTTCAGTAATAGGTCAATAATGTAGGTACATTAAAATGTTCAGCAATAGGTCGGTATGCAGGCACATTAATCTGGTCAATAATAGGTTAGTAATGAAGGCACATTGATATGGTCGGTAATAGATCAGTAATGTAGGCACATTAATATGTTCAGTAATAGGTCAATAAGGTAAGCACATTAATATGTTCAGTAATAGGTCAATAATGTAGGCACATTAATATATTCAGTAATAGGTCATTAATGCAGGCACATTAACATGGTCAGTAAAAGTTCCGTAACGCAGGCACATTATTATGTTCAGCAATGGGTCGGTAATGCAGGCACATTAATATAGTCAGTAAAAGGTCGGTAATGCAGGTACATTAATATGTTCAGTAATAGGTCGGTAATGCAGGCACAATAATATGGTCAGTAAACGGTCAGTAATGTAGGCACATTATTATGTTCAGTAATAGGTAAGTAATGTAGGCACATTAATATGGTCGGTAATAGGTTGGTAATAGGTAAGTAATGCAGGCACGTTAATATGATCAGCAATATGTTGGTAACGCAGGCACATTAATATGTTCAGTAATAGGTCAGTAATGCAGGCAAATTATTATGGTCAGTAATAGGTCAGTAATGTAGGCATATTAATATGTTCAGTAAAAGTCAGTAATGCAGGCACATTAATATGTTCAGTAATAGGTCTGTCATACAGGCACCTTATTATGGTCAGTAAAAGGTCAGTAATGTAGGCATATTAATATGTTCAGTAAAAGTCAGTAATGCAGGCACATTAATATGTTCAGTAATAGCTCTGTAATGCAGGCACATTAACATGTTCAGTAATAGGTCAGTAATGCAGGTATATTAATATGATCAGTAATAGTTCGGTAATTCAGGCACATTAATATGGTCAGTAAAGTTCAGTAACGAGGCACATTAATATGGTCAGTAAAAGGTTGGTAATGCAGGCACATTAACATGTTCAGTAATAGGTCAATAATGTGGGCACATTAATATGTTCCGCAATAGGTCGGTAATGCAGGCAGATTAAAATGGTCAATAATAGTTTAGTAATGTAGGCACATTAATATGTTAAGTAATAGGTCAATAATGTAGGCACATTAATGTGTTCAATATTTGGTCAGTAATGTAGGTACATTAATATGTTCAGTAATACGTCAGTAATGCAGGCACATTATTATGGTCAGTAAAAGGTCTGTAATGTAGGCATGTTAATATGTTCCGCAATAGGTTGGTAATGCAGGCAGATTAAAATGGACAATAATAGTTCAGTAATGTAGGCACATTAATATGTTAAGTAATCGGTCAATAATGTAGGCACATTAATATGTTCAGTAATAGGTCAATAATGTAGATACATTAATATGTTCAGTAAGACGTCAGAAATGTAGGCACATTAATATGGTCGGTAAAAGGTCAGTAATGCAGACACATTAATATGGTCAGTAATAGATCAGTGATATGTCAGTAATGCAGGCACTTTAATATGGTCAGTAAATGGTCAGTAAAGCAGTTATGTTAATATGTTCAGCAATAGGTCGGTAATACAGGCACATTAATATGTTCAGTAATAGGTCAGTAATGCAGGCACATTATTATGGTCAGTAAAAGGTCTGTAATGTAGGCATGTTAATATGTTCCGCAATAGGTTGGTAATGCAGGCAGATTAAAATGGACAATAATAGTTCAGTAATGTAGGCACATTAATATGTTAAGTAATCGGTCAATAATGTAGGCACATTAATATGTTCAGTAATAGGTCAATAATGTAGATACATTAATATGTTCAGTAAGACGTCAGAAATGTAGGCACATTAATATGGTCGGGAAAAGGTCAGTAATGCAGACACATTAATATGGTCAGTAATAGATCAGTGATATGTCAGTAATGCAGGCACTTTAATATGGTCAGTAAATGGTCAGTAAAGCAGTTATGTTAATATGTTCAGCAATAGTTCGGTAATACAGGCACATTAATATGTTTAGTAAAAGGTCGGTAATGCAGGCACAATAATATGGTCAGTAAAATGTCAGTAATGTAGACATATTAATATGTTCAGAAAAAGGTCAGTAATGCAGGGACATTAATATGTTCAGGAATAGGTCAGTAATGGAGGCACATTAACATGTTCAGTAATAGGTCAATAATGTAGGTACATTAAAATGTTCAGCAATAGGTCGGTATGCAGGCACATTAATCTGGTCAATAATAGGTTAGTAATGAAGGCACATTGATATGGTCGGTAATAGATCAGTAATGTAGGCACATTAATATGTTCAGTAATAGGTCAATAAGGTAAGCACATTAATATGTTCAGTAATAGGTCAATAATGTAGGCACATTAATATATTCAGTAATAGGTCATTAATGCAGGCACATTAATTTGGTCGGTAAAAGGTCGGTAATGCAGGCACATTAATATGGTCGGTAATAGAACAGTGATACGTCAGTAATGCAGGCACATTAATATGGTCAGTAAATGGTCAGTAAAGCAGTTACGTTAATATGTTCAGCAATAGATCGGTAATGCAGGCACATTAATATGTTTAGTAAGAGGTCGGTAATGCAGGCACAATAATATGGTCAGTAAAATGTCAGTAATGTAGACATATTAATATGTTCAGAAAAAGTTCAGTAATGTAGGCACATTAATATGTTCAGGAATAGGTCAGTAATGCAGGCACATTAACATGTTCAGCAATAGGTCGGTAATGCAGGCTCATTAATATGGTCAATAATCGGTCAGTAATGTAGGCACATTAATATGTTTCAGTAATTGGTCAGTAATGTAGGCACATTAATATGTTTAGTAATCGTTCAGTAATGCAGGCACATTAATATGTTCAGTGATAGGTCAGTAATAGGTCAGTAATGCAGGCACATTAATATGTTCAGTGATAGGTCAGTAATAGGTCAGTAATGCAGGCACATTAATATGTTCAGTAATAGGTCAGTAAAAGGTCAGTAATGCAGGCACATTAATATGTTCAGCAATAGGTCGGTAATGCAGGTACATTAATATGTTCAGTAAAAGGTCTGTAATGCAGGCATATTAATATTTCAGCAAAAGTTCGGTAATGCAGGCACATTAATATGTTCAGCAATAGGTCGGTAATGCAGGCACATTAATATGGTTAGTAAAATGTCAGTAATGTAGGCATATTAATATGGTTCAGCAATTGCTCAATAATGTAGGCACATTAATATGTTCAGTAATAGGTCAATAACGTAGGCACATTAATATTTATCAGTGATAGGTCAGTAATGTAGGCACATTAATATGGTTGGTAATGGGTTGCTAATAGGTCAGTAATGCAGGCACATTAATATGTTCAGCAATAGGTCGGTAATGCAGGCACGTTAGTATGGACTGTAAAAAGTCAGTAATGCAGGCACATTAATATGTTCAGTAATAGCTCTGTAATGCAGGCACTTTAACATGTTCAGTAATAGGTCAGTAATGCAGGCATATTAATATGATCAGTAATAGTTCGGTAATTCAGGCACATTAATATGGTCAATAAAGTTCAGTAACGAGGCACATTAATATGGTCAGTAAAAGGTTGGTAATGCAGGCACATTAACATGTTCAGTAATAGGTCAGTAATGCAGGCACATTAATATGTACAGCAATAGGTCGGTAATGCAGGCTCATTAATATGGTCAATAATCGGTCAGTAATGTAGGCATATTAATATGGTTCAGTAATTGGTCAGTAATGTCACATTAATATGTTTAGTAATCGTTCAGTAATGCAGGCACATTAATATGTTCATCAATAGGTCGGTAATGCAGGCAAGTTAGTATGGACTGTAAAAGGTCGGTAATGCAGGCACATTAATATGTTCAGTAATAGGTCAGTAATGCAGGCACATTATTATGGTCAGTAAAAGATCAGTAATCTAGGCATATTAATATGTTCAGTAAAAGTCAGTAATGTGGGCACATTAATATGTTCCGCAATAGGTCGGTAATGCAGGCAGATTAAAATGGTCAATAATAGTCTAGTAATGTAGGCACATTAATATGTTAAGTAATAGGTCAATAATGTAGGCACATTAATATGTTCAATATTTGGTCAATAATGTAGGTACATTAATATGTTCAGTAATACGTCAGTAACGCAGGCACATTAATATGGTCGGTAAAAGGTCGGTAATGCAGGCACATTAGTATGGTCGGTAATAGAACAGTGATATGTCAGTAATGCAGGCACATTAATATGGTCAGTAAATGGTCAGTAAAGCAGTTACGTTAATATGTTCAGCAATAGATCGGTAATGCAGGCACATTAATATGTTTAGTAAAAGGTCGGTAATGCAGGCACAATAATATGGTCAGTAAAATGTCAGTAATGTAGACATATTAATATGTTCAGAAAAAGTTCAGTAATGTAGGCACATTAATATGTTGAGGAATAGGTCAGTAATGCAGGCACATTAACATGTTCAGCAATAGGTCGTTAAGCAGGCTCATTAATATGGTCAATAATTGGTCAGTAATGTAGGCACATTAATATGTTTCAGTAATTGGTCAGTAATGTAGGCACATTAATATGTTTAGTAATCGTTCAGTAATGCAGGCACATTAATATGTTCAGTGATAGGTCAGTAATAGGTCAGTAATGCAGGCACATTAATATGTTCAGTGATAGGTCAGTAAAAGGTCAGTAACGCAGGCACATTAATATGTTCAGCAATAGGTCGGTAATGCAGGCACATTAATATGTTCAGTAAAAGGTCTGTAATGCAGGCATATTAATATTTCAGCAAAAGTTCGGTAATGCAGGCACATTAATATAGTCAGTAAAAGGTCGATAATGCAGGTACATTAATATGTTCAGTAATAGGTCGGTAATGCAGGCACAATAATATGGTCAGTAAAAGATCAGTAATGTAGGCACATTATTATGTTCAGTAACAGGTCATTAATGTAGGTACATTAATATGGTCGGTAATAGGTTGGTAATAGGTAACTAATGCAGGCACGTTAATATGATCAGCAATAGGTTGGTAATGAAGGCACATTAATATGTTCAGTAATAGGTCAGTAATGCAGGCAAATTATTATGGTCAGTAATAGGTCAGTAATGTAGGCATTTAATATGTTCAGTAAAAGTCAGTAATGCTGGCACATTAATATGTTCAGTAATAGGTCTGTAATGCAGGCACATTATTATGGTCAGTAAAAGGTCAGTAATGTAGGCAAATTAATATGTTCAGTAATAGGTCAGTAATAGGTCAGTAATGCAGGCACATTAATATGTTCAGTGATAAATCAGTAATAGTTCAGTAATGCAGGCAGATTAATATGTTCAGTAATAGGTCAGTAAAATTCAGTAACGCAGGCACATTAATATGGTCAGAAAAAGGTTGGTAATGCAGGCACATTAACATGTTCAGTAATAGGTCAGTAAAGCAGGCACATTAATACGTTCAGCAATAGGTTGGTAATGCAGGCACGTTGATATGGACAGTAAAAGGTCGGTAATGCAGGCACATTAATATGTTCAGTAATAGGTCAGTAATGCAGGCACATTATTATGGTCAGTAAAAGGTCTGTAATGTAGGCATGTTAATATGTTCCGCAATAGGTTGGTAATGCAGGCAGATTAAAATGGACAATAATAGTTCAGTAATGTAGGCACATTAATATGTTAAGTAATCGGTCAATAATGTAGGCACATTAATATGTTCAGTAATAGGTCAATAATGTAGATACATTAATATGTTCAGTAAGACGTCAGAAATGTAGGCACATTAATATGGTCGGTAAAAGGTCAGTAATGCAGACACATTAATATGGTCAGTAATAGATCAGTGATATGTCAGTAATGCAGGCACTTTAATATGGTCAGTAAATGGTCAGTAAAGCAGTTATGTTAATATGTTCAGCAATAGGTCGGTAATACAGGCACATTAATATGTTTAGTAAAAGGTCGGTAATGCAGGCACAATAATATGGTCAGTAAAATGTCAGTAATGTAGACATATTAATATGTTCAGAAAAAGGTCAGTAATGCAGGGACATTAATATGTTCAGGAATAGGTCAGTAATGGAGGCACATTAACATGTTCAGTAATAGGTCAATAATGTAGGTACATTAAAATGTTCAGCAATAGGTCGGTATGCAGGCACATTAATCTGGTCAATAATAGGTTAGTAATGAAGGCACATTGATATGGTCGGTAATAGATCAGTAATGTAGGCACATTAATATGTTCAGTAATAGGTCAATAAGGTAAGCACATTAATATGTTCAGTAATAGGTCAATAATGTAGGCACATTAATATATTCAGTAATAGGTCATTAATGCAGGCACATTAACATGGTCAGTAAAAGTTCCGTAACGCAGGCACATTATTATGTTCAGCAATGGGTCGGTAATGCAGGCACATTAATATAGTCAGTAAAAGGTCGGTAATGCAGGTACATTAATATGTTCAGTAATAGGTCGGTAATGCAGGCACAATAATATGGTCAGTAAACGGTCAGTAATGTAGGCACATTATTATGTTCAGTAATAGGTCAGTAATGTAGGCACATTAATATGGTCGGTAATAGGTTGGTAATAGGTAAGTAATGCAGGCACATTAATATGTTCAGTAATAGCTCTGTAATGCAGGCACATTAACATGTTCAGTAATAGGTCAGTAATGCAGGTATATTAATATGATCAGTAATAGTTCGGTAATTCAGGCATATTAATATGGTCAGTAAAGTTCAGTAACGAGGCACATTAATATGGTCAGTAAAAGGTTGGTAATGCAGGCACATTAACATGTTCAGTAATAGGTCAATAATGTGGGCACATTAATATGTTCCGCAATAGGTCGGTAATGCAGGCAGATTAAAATGGTCAATAATAGTTTAGTAATGTAGGCACATTAATATGTTAAGTAATAGGTCAATAATGTAGGCACATTAATGTGTTCAATATTTGGTCAGTAATGTAGGTACATTAATATGTTCAGTAATACGTCAGTAATGCAGGCACATTATTATGGTCAGTAAAAGGTCTGTAATGTAGGCATGTTAATATGTTCCGCAATAGGTTGGTAATGCAGGCAGATTAAAATGGACAATAATAGTTCAGTAATGTAGGCACATTAATATGTTAAGTAATCGGTCAATAATGTAGGCACATTAATATGTTCAGTAATAGGTCAATAATGTAGATACATTAATATGTTCAGTAAGACGTCAGAAATGTAGGCACATTAATATGGTCGGTAAAAGGTCAGTAATGCAGACACATTAATATGGTCAGTAATAGATCAGTGATATGTCAGTAATGCAGGCACTTTAATATGGTCAGTAAATGGTCAGTAAAGCAGTTATGTTAATATGTTCAGCAATAGGTCGGTAATACAGGCACATTAATATGTTCAGTAATAGGTCAGTAATGCAGGCACATTATTATGGTCAGTAAAAGGTCTGTAATGTAGGCATGTTAATATGTTCCGCAATAGGTTGGTAATGCAGGCAGATTAAAATGGACAATAATAGTTCAGTAATGTAGGCACATTAATATGTTAAGTAATCGGTCAATAATGTAGGCACATTAATATGTTCAGTAATAGGTCAATAATGTAGATACATTAATATGTTCAGTAAGACGTCAGAAATGTAGGCACATTAATATGGTCGGGAAAAGGTCAGTAATGCAGACACATTAATATGGTCAGTAATAGATCAGTGATATGTCAGTAATGCAGGCACTTTAATATGGTCAGTAAATGGTCAGTAAAGCAGTTATGTTAATATGTTCAGCAATAGTTCGGTAATACAGGCACATTAATATGTTTAGTAAAAGGTCGGTAATGCAGGCACAATAATATGGTCAGTAAAATGTCAGTAATGTAGACATATTAATATGTTCAGAAAAAGGTCAGTAATGCAGGGACATTAACATGTTCAGGAATAGGTCAGTAATGGAGGCACATTAACATGTTCAGTAATAGGTCAATAATGTAGGTACATTAAAATGTTCAGCAATAGGTCGGTATGCAGGCACATTAATCTGGTCAATAATAGGTTAGTAATGAAGGCACATTGATATGGTCGGTAATAGATCAGTAATGTAGGCACATTAATATGTTCAGTAATAGGTCAATAAGGTAAGCACATTAATATGTTCAGTAATAGGTCAATAATGTAGGCACATTAATATATTCAGTAATAGGTCATTAATGCAGGCACATTAATTTGGTCGGTAAAAGGTCGGTAATGCAGGCACATTAATATGGTCGGTAATAGAACAGTGATACGTCAGTAATGCAGGCACATTAATATGGTCAGTAAATGGTCAGTAAAGCAGTTACGTTAATATGTTCAGCAATAGATCGGTAATGCAGGCACATTAATATGTTTAGTAAGAGGTCGGTAATGCAGGCACAATAATATGGTCAGTAAAATGTCAGTAATGTAGACATATTAATATGTTTAGAAAAAGTTCAGTAATGTAGGCACATTAATATGTTCAGGAATAGGTCAGTAATGCAGGCACATTAACATGTTCAGCAATAGGTCGGTAATGCAGGCTCATTAATATGGTCAATAATCGGTCAGTAATGTAGGCACATTAATATGTTTCAGTAATTGGTCAGTAATGTAGGCACATTAATATGTTTAGTAATCGTTCAGTAATGCAGGCACATTAATATGTTCAGTGATAGGTCAGTAATAGGTCAGTAATGCAGGCACATTAATATGTTCAGTGATAGGTCAGTAATAGGTCAGTAATGCAGGCACATTAATATGTTCAGTAATAGGTCAGTAAAAGGTCAGTAATGCAGGCACATTAATATGTTCAGCAATAGGTCGGTAATGCAGGTACATTAATATGTTCAGTAAAAGGTCTGTAATGCAGGCATATTAATATTTCAGCAAAAGTTCGGTAATGCAGGCACATTAATATGTTCAGCAATAGGTCGGTAATGCAGGCACATTAATATGGTTAGTAAAATGTCAGTAATGTAGGCATATTAATATGGTTCAGCAATTGCTCAATAATGTAGGCACATTAATATGTTCAGTAATAGGTCAATAACGTAGGCACATTAATATGTTCAGTGATAGGTCAGTAATGTAGGCACATTAATATGGTTGGTAATGGGTTGCTAATAGGTCAGTAATGCAGGCACATTAATATGTTCAGCAATAGGTCGGTAATGCAGGCACGTTAGTATGGACTGTAAAAAGTCAGTAATGCAGGCACATTAATATGTTCAGTAATAGCTCTGTAATGCAGGCACTTTAACATGTTCAGTAATAGGTCAGTAATGCAGGCATATTAATATGATCAGTAATAGTTCGGTAATTCAGGCACATTAATATGGTCAATAAAGTTCAGTAACGAGGCACATTAATATGGTCAGTAAAAGGTTGGTAATGCAGGCACATTAACATGTTCAGTAATAGGTCAGTAATGCAGGCACATTAATATGTACAGCAATAGGTCGGTAATGCAGGCTCATTAATATGGTCAATAATCGGTCAGTAATGTAGGCATATTAATATGGTTCAGTAATTGGTCAGTAATGTCACATTAATATGTTTAGTAATCGTTCAGTAATGCAGGCACATTAATATGTTCATCAATAGGTCGGTAATGCAGGCAAGTTAGTATGGACTGTAAAAGGTCGGTAATGCAGGCACATTAATATGTTCAGTAATAGGTCAGTAATGCAGGCACATTATTATGGTCAGTAAAAGATCAGTAATCTAGGCATATTAATATGTTCAGTAAAAGTCAGTAATGTGGGCACATTAATATGTTCCGCAATAGGTCGGTAATGCAGGCAGATTAAAATGGTCAATAATAGTCTAGTAATGTAGGCACATTAATATGTTAAGTAATAGGTCAATAATGTAGGCACATTAATATGTTCAATATTTGGTCAATAATGTAGGTACATTAATATGTTCAGTAATACGTCAGTAACGCAGGCACATTAATATGGTCGGTAAAAGGTCGGTAATGCAGGCACATTAGTATGGTCGGTAATAGAACAGTGATATGTCAGTAATGCAGGCACATTAATATGGTCAGTAAATGGTCAGTAAAGCAGTTACGTTAATATGTTCAGCAATAGATCGGTAATGCAGGCACATTAATATGTTTAGTAAAAGGTCGGTAATGCAGGCACAATAATATGGTCAGTAAAATGTCAGTAATGTAGACATATTAATATGTTCAGAAAAAGTTCAGTAATGTAGGCACATTAATATGTTGAGGAATAGGTCAGTAATGCAGGCACATTAACATGTTCAGCAATAGGTCGTTAAGCAGGCTCATTAATATGGTCAATAATTGGTCAGTAATGTAGGCACATTAATATGTTTCAGTAATTGGTCAGTAATGTAGGCACATTAATATGTTTAGTAATCGTTCAGTAATGCAGGCACATTAATATGTTCAGTGATAGGTCAGTAATAGGTCAGTAATGCAGGCACATTAATATGTTCAGTGATAGGTCAGTAAAAGGTCAGTAACGCAGGCACATTAATATGTTCAGCAATAGGTCGGTAATGCAGGCACATTAATATGTTCAGTAAAAGGTCTGTAATGCAGGCATATTAATATTTCAGCAAAAGTTCGGTAATGCAGGCACATTAATATGGGCAGGAAAACGTCGGTAATGCAGGCACATTAATATCTTCAGCAATAGGTCGGTAATGCAGGCACATTAATATGGTTAGTAAAATGTCAGTAATGTAGGCATATTAATATGGTTCAGCAATTGCTCAATAATGTAGGCACATTAATATGTTCAGTAATAGGTCAATAACGTAGGCACATTAATATGTTCAGTGATAGGTCAGTAATGTAGGCACATTAATATGGTTGGTAATGGGTTGCTAATAGATCAGTAATGCAGGCACATTAATATGTTCAGCAATAGGTCAGTAATGCAGGCACGTTAGTATGGACTGTAAAAGGTCGGTAATGCAGGCACATTAATATGTTCAGTAATAGGTCAGTAATGCAGGCACATTATTATGGTCAGTAAAAGATCAGTAGTCTAGGCATATTAATATGTTCAGTAAAAGTCAGTAATGTAGGCACATTAATATGTTCAGTATTTGGTCAATAATGTAGGTACATTAATATGTTCAGTAATACGTCAGTAATGCAGGCACATTAATATGGTCGGTAAAAGGTCGGTAATGCAGGCACATTAATATGGTCGGTAATAGAACAGTGATATGTCAGTAATGCAGGCACATTAATATGGTCAGTAAATGGTCAGTAAAGCAGTTACGTTAATATGTTCAGCAATAGATCGGTAATGCAGGCACATTAATATGTTTAGTAAAAGGTCGGTAATGCAGGCACAATAATATGGTCAGTAAAATGTCAGTAATGTAGACATATTAATATGTTCAGAAAAAGTTCAGTAATGTAGGCACATTAATATGTTCAGGAATAGGTCAGTAATGTAGGCACTTTAACATGTTCAGCAATAGGACGGTAATGCAGGCACATTAACATGTTCAGCAATAAGTCGGTATGCTGGCATATTAATATGGTCAATAATAGGTTAGTAATGTAGGCACATTAATATGTTCAGTAATTAGTCAATAATTTAGGCACGTTAATATGTTCAGTAATATGTCAATAATGTAGGCTCAATAAATGTTCAGTAATAGGGCAATAATGTAGGCAGATTAATATATTCTGTAATAGGTCAGTAATGCAGGCACATTGATATGGTCGGTAATAGGTCAGTAATGTAGGCACATTAATATGTTCAGTAATAGGTCAATAAGGTAGGCACATTAATATGTTCAATAATAGGTCAATAAGGTAGGCACATTAATATGGTTGGTAATAAGTAAGTAATGCAGGCACATTAATATGGTCAATAAAAGGTCAGTAATGCAGGCACTTTAAAATGTTCAGTAATAGATCAGTGATATGTCAGTAATGCAGGCACATTAATATGGTCAGTAAATGGTCAGTAAAGCAGTTATGTTAATATGTTCAGCAATAGGTCGGTAATACAGGCACATTAATATGTTTAGTAAAAGGTCGGTAATGCAGGCACAATAATACGGTCAGTAAAATGTCAGTAATGTAGACATATTAATATGTACAGAAAAAGTTCAGTAATGCAGGCACATTAATATGTTCAGGAATAGGTCAGTAATGGAGGCACATTAACATGTTCAGTAATAGGTCAATAATGTAAGTACATTAACATGTTCAGCAATAGGTCGGTATGCAGGCACATTAATTTGGTCAATAATAGTTTAGTAATGTAGGCACATTAATATGTTCAGTAATAGGTCAATAATGTAGACACGTTAATATGTTCAGTAATAGGTCAATAATGTAGACACATTAAAATATTCAGTAATAGGTCAGTAATGCAGGCACATTGATATGGTCGGTAAAATGTCAGTAATGTAGGCACATTAATATGTTCAGTAATAGGTCAATAAGGTAGGCACATTAATATGTTCAGTAATAGGTCAATAATGTAGGCACATTAATATATTCTGTAATAGGTCATTAATGCAGGCACATTAACATGGTCAGTGAAAGGTCCGTAACACAGGCACATTATTATGTTAAGCAATGGGTCGGTAATGCAGGCACATTAATATAGTCAGTAAAAGGTCGATAATGCAGGTACATTAATATGTTCAGTAATAGGTCGGTAATGCAGGCACAATAATATGGTCAGTAAAAGATCAGTAATGTAGGCACATTATTATGTTCAGTAACAGGTCATTAATGTAGGTACATTAATATGGTCGGTAATAGGTTGGTAATAGGTAACTAATGCAGGCACGTTAATATGATCAGCAATAGGTTGGTAATGAAGGCACATTAATATGTTCAGTAATAGGTCAGTAATGCAGGCAAATTATTATGGTCAGTAATAGGTCAGTAATGTAGGCATTTAATATGTTCAGTAAAAGTCAGTAATGCTGGCACATTAATATGTTCAGTAATAGGTCTGTAATGCAGGCACATTATTATGGTCAGTAAAAGGTCAGTAATGTAGGCAAATTAATATGTTCAGTAATAGGTCAGTAATAGGTCAGTAATGCAGGCACATTAATATGTTCAGTGATAAATCAGTAATAGTTCAGTAATGCAGGCAGATTAATATGTTCAGTAATAGGTCAGTAAAATTCAGTAACGCAGGCACATTAATATGGTCAGAAAAAGGTTGGTAATGCAGGCACATTAACATGTTCAGTAATAGGTCAGTAAAGCAGGCACATTAATACGTTCAGCAATAGGTTGGTAATGCAGGCACGTTGATATGGACAGTAAAAGGTCGGTAATGCAGGCACATTAATATGTTCAGTAATAGGTCAATAATGTAGGCACATTAATATATTCAGTAATAGGTCATTAATGCAGGCACATTAACATGGTCAGTAAAAGTTCCGTAACGCAGGCACATTATTATGTTCAGCAATGGGTCGGTAATGCAGGCACATTAATATAGTCAGTAAAAGGTCGGTAATGCAGGTACATTAATATGTTCAGTAATAGGTCGGTAATGCAGGCACAATAATATGGTCAGTAAACGGTCAGTAATGTAGGCACATTATTATGTTCAGTAATAGGTCAGTAATGTAGGCACATTAATATGGTCGGTAATAGGTTGGTAATAGGTAAGTAATGCAGGCACGTTAATATGATCAGCAATATGTTGGTAACGCAGGCACATTAATATGTTCAGTAATAGGTCAGTAATGCAGGCAAATTATTATGGTCAGTAATAGGTCAGTAATGTAGGCATATTAATATGTTCAGTAAAAGTCAGTAATGCAGGCACATTAATATGTTCAGTAATAGGTCTGTCATACAGGCACATTATTATGGTCAGTAAAAGGTCAGTAATGTAGGCATATTAATATGTTCAGTAAAAGTCAGTAATGCAGGCACATTAACATGTTCAGTAATAGGTCAGTAATGCAGGTATATTAATATGATCAGTAATAGTTCGGTAATTCAGGCACATTAATATGGTCAGTAAAGTTCAGTAACGAGGCACATTAATATGGTCAGTAAAAGGTTGGTAATGCAGGCACATTAACATGTTCAGTAATAGGTCAATAATGTGGGCACATTAATATGTTCCGCAATAGGTCGGTAATGCAGGCAGATTAAAATGGTCAATAATAGTTTAGTAATGTAGGCACATTAATATGTTAAGTAATAGGTCAATAATATAGGCACATTAATGTGTTCAATATTTGGTCAGTAATGTAGGTACATTAATATGTTCAGTAATAGGTCAGTAATGCAGGCACATTATTATGGTCAGTAAAAGGTCTGTAATGTAGGCATGTTAATATGTTCCGCAATAGGTTGGTAATGCAGGCAGATTAAAATGGACAATAATAGTTCAGTAATGTAGGCACATTAATATGTTAAGTAATCGGTCAATAATGTAGGCACATTAATATGTTCAGTAATAGGTCAATAATGTAGATACATTAATATGTTCAGTAAGACGTCAGAAATGTAGGCACATTAATATGGTCGGTAAAAGGTCAGTAATGCAGACACATTAATATGGTCAGTAATAGATCAGTGATATGTCAGTAATGCAGGCACTTTAATATGGTCAGTAAATGGTCAGTAAAGCAGTTATGTTAATATGTTCAGCAATAGGTCGGTAATACAGGCACATTAATATGTTTAGTAAAAGGTCGGTAATGCAGGCACAATAATATGGTCAGTAAAATGTCAGTAATGTAGACATATTAATATGTTCAGAAAAAGGTCAGTAATGCAGGGACATTAATATGTTCAGGAATAGGTCAGTAATGGAGGCACATTAACATGTTCAGTAATAGGTCAATAATGTAGGTACATTAAAATGTTCAGCAATAGGTCGGTATGCAGGCACATTAATCTGGTCAATAATAGGTTAGTAATGAAGGCACATTGATATGGTCGGTAATAGATCAGTAATGTAGGCACATTAATATGTTCAGTAATAGGTCAATAAGGTAAGCACATTAATATATTCAGTAATAGGTCATTAATGCAGGCACATTAACATGGTCAGTAAAAGTTCCGTAACGCAGGCACATTATTATGTTCAGCAATGGGTCGGTAATGCAGGCACATTAATATAGTCAGTAAAAGGTCGGTAATGCAGGTACATTAATATGTTCAGTAATAGGTCGGTAATGCAGGCACAATAATATGGTCAGTAAACGGTCAGTAATGTAGGCACATTATTATGTTCAGTAATAGGTCAGTAATGTAGGCACATTAATATGGTCGGTAATAGGTTGGTAATAGGTAAGTAATGCAGGCACATTAATATGTTCAGTAATAGCTCTGTAATGCAGGCACATTAACATGTTCAGTAATAGGTCAGTAATGCAGGTATATTAATATGATCAGTAATAGTTCGGTAATTCAGGCACATTAATATGGTCAGTAAAGTTCAGTAACGAGGCACATTAATATGGTCAGTAAAAGGTTGGTAATGCAGGCACATTAACATGTTCAGTAATAGGTCAATAATGTGGGCACATTAATATGTTCCGCAATAGGTCGGTAATGCAGGCAGATTAAAATGGTCAATAATAGTTTAGTAATGTAGGCACATTAATATGTTAAGTAATAGGTCAATAATGTAGGCACATTAATGTGTTCAATATTTGGTCAGTAATGTAGGTACATTAATATGTTCAGTAATACGTCAGTAATGCAGGCACATTATTATGGTCAGTAAAAGGTCTGTAATGTAGGCATGTTAATATGTTCCGCAATAGGTTGGTAATGCAGGCAGATTAAAATGGACAATAATAGTTCAGTAATGTAGGCACATTAATATGTTAAGTAATCGGTCAATAATGTAGGCACATTAATATGTTCAGTAATAGGTCAATAATGTAGATACATTAATATGTTCAGTAAGACGTCAGAAATGTAGGCACATTAATATGGTCGGTAAAAGGTCAGTAATGCAGACACATTAATATGGTCAGTAATAGATCAGTGATATGTCAGTAATGCAGGCACTTTAATATGGTCAGTAAATGGTCAGTAAAGCAGTTATGTTAATATGTTCAGCAATAGGTCGGTAATACAGGCACATTAATATGTTCAGTAATAGGTCAGTAATGCAGGCACATTATTATGGTCAGTAAAAGGTCTGTAATGTAGGCATGTTAATATGTTCCGCAATAGGTTGGTAATGCAGGCAGATTAAAATGGACAATAATAGTTCAGTAATGTAGGCACATTAATATGTTAAGTAATCGGTCAATAATGTAGGCACATTAATATGTTCAGTAATAGGTCAATAATGTAGATACATTAATATGTTCAGTAAGACGTCAGAAATGTAGGCACATTAATATGGTCGGGAAAAGGTCAGTAATGCAGACACATTAATATGGTCAGTAATAGATCAGTGATATGTCAGTAATGCAGGCACTTTAATATGGTCAGTAAATGGTCAGTAAAGCAGTTATGTTAATATGTTCAGCAATAGTTCGGTAATACAGGCACATTAATATGTTTAGTAAAAGGTCGGTAATGCAGGCACAATAATATGGTCAGTAAAATGTCAGTAATGTAGACATATTAATATGTTCAGAAAAAGGTCAGTAATGCAGGGACATTAATATGTTCAGGAATAGGTCAGTAATGGAGGCACATTAACATGTTCAGTAATAGGTCAATAATGTAGGTACATTAAAATGTTCAGCAATAGGTCGGTATGCAGGCACATTAATCTGGTCAATAATAGGTTAGTAATGAAGGCACATTGATATGGTCGGTAATAGATCAGTAATGTAGGCACATTAATATGTTCAGTAATAGGTCAATAAGGTAAGCACATTAATATGTTCAGTAATAGGTCAATAATGTAGGCACATTAATATATTCAGTAATAGGTCATTAATGCAGGCACATTAATTTGGTCGGTAAAAGGTCGGTAATGCAGGCACATTAATATGGTCGGTAATAGAACAGTGATACGTCAGTAATGCAGGCACATTAATATGGTCAGTAAATGGTCAGTAAAGCAGTTACGTTAATATGTTCAGCAATAGATCGGTAATGCAGGCACATTAATATGTTTAGTAAGAGGTCGGTAATGCAGGCACAATAATATGGTCAGTAAAATGTCAGTAATGTAGACATATTAATATGTTCAGAAAAAGTTCAGTAATGTAGGCACATTAATATGTTCAGGAATAGGTCAGTAATGCAGGCACATTAACATGTTCAGCAATAGGTCGGTAATGCAGGCTCATTAATATGGTCAATAATCGGTCAGTAATGTAGGCACATTAATATGTTTCAGTAATTGGTCAGTAATGTAGGCACATTAATATGTTTAGTAATCGTTCAGTAATGCAGGCACATTAATATGTTCAGTGATAGGTCAGTAATAGGTCAGTAATGCAGGCACATTAATATGTTCAGTGATAGGTCAGTAATAGGTCAGTAATGCAGGCACATTAATATGTTCAGTAATAGGTCAGTAAAAGGTCAGTAATGCAGGCACATTAATATGTTCAGCAATAGGTCGGTAATGCAGGTACATTAATATGTTCAGTAAAAGGTCTGTAATGCAGGCATATTAATATTTCAGCAAAAGTTCGGTAATGCAGGCACATTAATATGTTCAGCAATAGGTCGGTAATGCAGGCACATTAATATGGTTAGTAAAATGTCAGTAATGTAGGCATATTAATATGGTTCAGCAATTGCTCAATAATGTAGGCACATTAATATGTTCAGTAATAGGTCAATAACGTAGGCACATTAATATTTATCAGTGATAGGTCAGTAATGTAGGCACATTAATATGGTTGGTAATGGGTTGCTAATAGGTCAGTAATGCAGGCACATTAATATGTTCAGCAATAGGTCGGTAATGCAGGCACGTTAGTATGGACTGTAAAAAGTCAGTAATGCAGGCACATTAATATGTTCAGTAATAGCTCTGTAATGCAGGCACTTTAACATGTTCAGTAATAGGTCAGTAATGCAGGCATATTAATATGATCAGTAATAGTTCGGTAATTCAGGCACATTAATATGGTCAATAAAGTTCAGTAACGAGGCACATTAATATGGTCAGTAAAAGGTTGGTAATGCAGGCACATTAACATGTTCAGTAATAGGTCAGTAATGCAGGCACATTAATATGTACAGCAATAGGTCGGTAATGCAGGCTCATTAATATGGTCAATAATCGGTCAGTAATGTAGGCATATTAATATGGTTCAGTAATTGGTCAGTAATGTCACATTAATATGTTTAGTAATCGTTCAGTAATGCAGGCACATTAATATGTTCATCAATAGGTCGGTAATGCAGGCAAGTTAGTATGGACTGTAAAAGGTCGGTAATGCAGGCACATTAATATGTTCAGTAATAGGTCAGTAATGCAGGCACATTATTATGGTCAGTAAAAGATCAGTAATCTAGGCATATTAATATGTTCAGTAAAAGTCAGTAATGTGGGCACATTAATATGTTCCGCAATAGGTCGGTAATGCAGGCAGATTAAAATGGTCAATAATAGTCTAGTAATGTAGGCACATTAATATGTTAAGTAATAGGTCAATAATGTAGGCACATTAATATGTTCAATATTTGGTCAATAATGTAGGTACATTAATATGTTCAGTAATACGTCAGTAACGCAGGCACATTAATATGGTCGGTAAAAGGTCGGTAATGCAGGCACATTAGTATGGTCGGTAATAGAACAGTGATATGTCAGTAATGCAGGCACATTAATATGGTCAGTAAATGGTCAGTAAAGCAGTTACGTTAATATGTTCAGCAATAGATCGGTAATGCAGGCACATTAATATGTTTAGTAAAAGGTCGGTAATGCAGGCACAATAATATGGTCAGTAAAATGTCAGTAATGTAGACATATTAATATGTTCAGAAAAAGTTCAGTAATGTAGGCACATTAATATGTTGAGGAATAGGTCAGTAATGCAGGCACATTAACATGTTCAGCAATAGGTCGTTAAGCAGGCTCATTAATATGGTCAATAATTGGTCAGTAATGTAGGCACATTAATATGTTTCAGTAATTGGTCAGTAATGTAGGCACATTAATATGTTTAGTAATCGTTCAGTAATGCAGGCACATTAATATGTTCAGTGATAGGTCAGTAATAGGTCAGTAATGCAGGCACATTAATATGTTCAGTGATAGGTCAGTAAAAGGTCAGTAACGCAGGCACATTAATATGTTCAGCAATAGGTCGGTAATGCAGGCACATTAATATGTTCAGTAAAAGGTCTGTAATGCAGGCATATTAATATTTCAGCAAAAGTTCGGTAATGCAGGCACATTAATATAGTCAGTAAAAGGTCGATAATGCAGGTACATTAATATGTTCAGTAATAGGTCGGTAATGCAGGCACAATAATATGGTCAGTAAAAGATCAGTAATGTAGGCACATTATTATGTTCAGTAACAGGTCATTAATGTAGGTACATTAATATGGTCGGTAATAGGTTGGTAATAGGTAACTAATGCAGGCACGTTAATATGATCAGCAATAGGTTGGTAATGAAGGCACATTAATATGTTCAGTAATAGGTCAGTAATGCAGGCAAATTATTATGGTCAGTAATAGGTCAGTAATGTAGGCATTTAATATGTTCAGTAAAAGTCAGTAATGCTGGCACATTAATATGTTCAGTAATAGGTCTGTAATGCAGGCACATTATTATGGTCAGTAAAAGGTCAGTAATGTAGGCAAATTAATATGTTCAGTAATAGGTCAGTAATAGGTCAGTAATGCAGGCACATTAATATGTTCAGTGATAAATCAGTAATAGTTCAGTAATGCAGGCAGATTAATATGTTCAGTAATAGGTCAGTAAAATTCAGTAACGCAGGCACATTAATATGGTCAGAAAAAGGTTGGTAATGCAGGCACATTAACATGTTCAGTAATAGGTCAGTAAAGCAGGCACATTAATACGTTCAGCAATAGGTTGGTAATGCAGGCACGTTGATATGGACAGTAAAAGGTCGGTAATGCAGGCACATTAATATGTTCAGTAATAGGTCAGTAATGCAGGCACATTATTATGGTCAGTAAAAGGTCTGTAATGTAGGCATGTTAATATGTTCCGCAATAGGTTGGTAATGCAGGCAGATTAAAATGGACAATAATAGTTCAGTAATGTAGGCACATTAATATGTTAAGTAATCGGTCAATAATGTAGGCACATTAATATGTTCAGTAATAGGTCAATAATGTAGATACATTAATATGTTCAGTAAGACGTCAGAAATGTAGGCACATTAATATGGTCGGTAAAAGGTCAGTAATGCAGACACATTAATATGGTCAGTAATAGATCAGTGATATGTCAGTAATGCAGGCACTTTAATATGGTCAGTAAATGGTCAGTAAAGCAGTTATGTTAATATGTTCAGCAATAGGTCGGTAATACAGGCACATTAATATGTTTAGTAAAAGGTCGGTAATGCAGGCACAATAATATGGTCAGTAAAATGTCAGTAATGTAGACATATTAATATGTTCAGAAAAAGGTCAGTAATGCAGGGACATTAATATGTTCAGGAATAGGTCAGTAATGGAGGCACATTAACATGTTCAGTAATAGGTCAATAATGTAGGTACATTAAAATGTTCAGCAATAGGTCGGTATGCAGGCACATTAATCTGGTCAATAATAGGTTAGTAATGAAGGCACATTGATATGGTCGGTAATAGATCAGTAATGTAGGCACATTAATATGTTCAGTAATAGGTCAATAAGGTAAGCACATTAATATGTTCAGTAATAGGTCAATAATGTAGGCACATTAATATATTCAGTAATAGGTCATTAATGCAGGCACATTAACATGGTCAGTAAAAGTTCCGTAACGCAGGCACATTATTATGTTCAGCAATGGGTCGGTAATGCAGGCACATTAATATAGTCAGTAAAAGGTCGGTAATGCAGGTACATTAATATGTTCAGTAATAGGTCGGTAATGCAGGCACAATAATATGGTCAGTAAACGGTCAGTAATGTAGGCACATTATTATGTTCAGTAATAGGTCAGTAATGTAGGCACATTAATATGGTCGGTAATAGGTTGGTAATAGGTAAGTAATGCAGGCACATTAATATGTTCAGTAATAGCTCTGTAATGCAGGCACATTAACATGTTCAGTAATAGGTCAGTAATGCAGGTATATTAATATGATCAGTAATAGTTCGGTAATTCAGGCATATTAATATGGTCAGTAAAGTTCAGTAACGAGGCACATTAATATGGTCAGTAAAAGGTTGGTAATGCAGGCACATTAACATGTTCAGTAATAGGTCAATAATGTGGGCACATTAATATGTTCCGCAATAGGTCGGTAATGCAGGCAGATTAAAATGGTCAATAATAGTTTAGTAATGTAGGCACATTAATATGTTAAGTAATAGGTCAATAATGTAGGCACATTAATGTGTTCAATATTTGGTCAGTAATGTAGGTACATTAATATGTTCAGTAATACGTCAGTAATGCAGGCACATTATTATGGTCAGTAAAAGGTCTGTAATGTAGGCATGTTAATATGTTCCGCAATAGGTTGGTAATGCAGGCAGATTAAAATGGACAATAATAGTTCAGTAATGTAGGCACATTAATATGTTAAGTAATCGGTCAATAATGTAGGCACATTAATATGTTCAGTAATAGGTCAATAATGTAGATACATTAATATGTTCAGTAAGACGTCAGAAATGTAGGCACATTAATATGGTCGGTAAAAGGTCAGTAATGCAGACACATTAATATGGTCAGTAATAGATCAGTGATATGTCAGTAATGCAGGCACTTTAATATGGTCAGTAAATGGTCAGTAAAGCAGTTATGTTAATATGTTCAGCAATAGGTCGGTAATACAGGCACATTAATATGTTCAGTAATAGGTCAGTAATGCAGGCACATTATTATGGTCAGTAAAAGGTCTGTAATGTAGGCATGTTAATATGTTCCGCAATAGGTTGGTAATGCAGGCAGATTAAAATGGACAATAATAGTTCAGTAATGTAGGCACATTAATATGTTAAGTAATCGGTCAATAATGTAGGCACATTAATATGTTCAGTAATAGGTCAATAATGTAGATACATTAATATGTTCAGTAAGACGTCAGAAATGTAGGCACATTAATATGGTCGGGAAAAGGTCAGTAATGCAGACACATTAATATGGTCAGTAATAGATCAGTGATATGTCAGTAATGCAGGCACTTTAATATGGTCAGTAAATGGTCAGTAAAGCAGTTATGTTAATATGTTCAGCAATAGTTCGGTAATACAGGCACATTAATATGTTTAGTAAAAGGTCGGTAATGCAGGCACAATAATATGGTCAGTAAAATGTCAGTAATGTAGACATATTAATATGTTCAGAAAAAGGTCAGTAATGCAGGGACATTAACATGTTCAGGAATAGGTCAGTAATGGAGGCACATTAACATGTTCAGTAATAGGTCAATAATGTAGGTACATTAAAATGTTCAGCAATAGGTCGGTATGCAGGCACATTAATCTGGTCAATAATAGGTTAGTAATGAAGGCACATTGATATGGTCGGTAATAGATCAGTAATGTAGGCACATTAATATGTTCAGTAATAGGTCAATAAGGTAAGCACATTAATATGTTCAGTAATAGGTCAATAATGTAGGCACATTAATATATTCAGTAATAGGTCATTAATGCAGGCACATTAATTTGGTCGGTAAAAGGTCGGTAATGCAGGCACATTAATATGGTCGGTAATAGAACAGTGATACGTCAGTAATGCAGGCACATTAATATGGTCAGTAAATGGTCAGTAAAGCAGTTACGTTAATATGTTCAGCAATAGATCGGTAATGCAGGCACATTAATATGTTTAGTAAGAGGTCGGTAATGCAGGCACAATAATATGGTCAGTAAAATGTCAGTAATGTAGACATATTAATATGTTTAGAAAAAGTTCAGTAATGTAGGCACATTAATATGTTCAGGAATAGGTCAGTAATGCAGGCACATTAACATGTTCAGCAATAGGTCGGTAATGCAGGCTCATTAATATGGTCAATAATCGGTCAGTAATGTAGGCACATTAATATGTTTCAGTAATTGGTCAGTAATGTAGGCACATTAATATGTTTAGTAATCGTTCAGTAATGCAGGCACATTAATATGTTCAGTGATAGGTCAGTAATAGGTCAGTAATGCAGGCACATTAATATGTTCAGTGATAGGTCAGTAATAGGTCAGTAATGCAGGCACATTAATATGTTCAGTAATAGGTCAGTAAAAGGTCAGTAATGCAGGCACATTAATATGTTCAGCAATAGGTCGGTAATGCAGGTACATTAATATGTTCAGTAAAAGGTCTGTAATGCAGGCATATTAATATTTCAGCAAAAGTTCGGTAATGCAGGCACATTAATATGTTCAGCAATAGGTCGGTAATGCAGGCACATTAATATGGTTAGTAAAATGTCAGTAATGTAGGCATATTAATATGGTTCAGCAATTGCTCAATAATGTAGGCACATTAATATGTTCAGTAATAGGTCAATAACGTAGGCACATTAATATGTTCAGTGATAGGTCAGTAATGTAGGCACATTAATATGGTTGGTAATGGGTTGCTAATAGGTCAGTAATGCAGGCACATTAATATGTTCAGCAATAGGTCGGTAATGCAGGCACGTTAGTATGGACTGTAAAAAGTCAGTAATGCAGGCACATTAATATGTTCAGTAATAGCTCTGTAATGCAGGCACTTTAACATGTTCAGTAATAGGTCAGTAATGCAGGCATATTAATATGATCAGTAATAGTTCGGTAATTCAGGCACATTAATATGGTCAATAAAGTTCAGTAACGAGGCACATTAATATGGTCAGTAAAAGGTTGGTAATGCAGGCACATTAACATGTTCAGTAATAGGTCAGTAATGCAGGCACATTAATATGTACAGCAATAGGTCGGTAATGCAGGCTCATTAATATGGTCAATAATCGGTCAGTAATGTAGGCATATTAATATGGTTCAGTAATTGGTCAGTAATGTCACATTAATATGTTTAGTAATCGTTCAGTAATGCAGGCACATTAATATGTTCATCAATAGGTCGGTAATGCAGGCAAGTTAGTATGGACTGTAAAAGGTCGGTAATGCAGGCACATTAATATGTTCAGTAATAGGTCAGTAATGCAGGCACATTATTATGGTCAGTAAAAGATCAGTAATCTAGGCATATTAATATGTTCAGTAAAAGTCAGTAATGTGGGCACATTAATATGTTCCGCAATAGGTCGGTAATGCAGGCAGATTAAAATGGTCAATAATAGTCTAGTAATGTAGGCACATTAATATGTTAAGTAATAGGTCAATAATGTAGGCACATTAATATGTTCAATATTTGGTCAATAATGTAGGTACATTAATATGTTCAGTAATACGTCAGTAACGCAGGCACATTAATATGGTCGGTAAAAGGTCGGTAATGCAGGCACATTAGTATGGTCGGTAATAGAACAGTGATATGTCAGTAATGCAGGCACATTAATATGGTCAGTAAATGGTCAGTAAAGCAGTTACGTTAATATGTTCAGCAATAGATCGGTAATGCAGGCACATTAATATGTTTAGTAAAAGGTCGGTAATGCAGGCACAATAATATGGTCAGTAAAATGTCAGTAATGTAGACATATTAATATGTTCAGAAAAAGTTCAGTAATGTAGGCACATTAATATGTTGAGGAATAGGTCAGTAATGCAGGCACATTAACATGTTCAGCAATAGGTCGTTAAGCAGGCTCATTAATATGGTCAATAATTGGTCAGTAATGTAGGCACATTAATATGTTTCAGTAATTGGTCAGTAATGTAGGCACATTAATATGTTTAGTAATCGTTCAGTAATGCAGGCACATTAATATGTTCAGTGATAGGTCAGTAATAGGTCAGTAATGCAGGCACATTAATATGTTCAGTGATAGGTCAGTAAAAGGTCAGTAACGCAGGCACATTAATATGTTCAGCAATAGGTCGGTAATGCAGGCACATTAATATGTTCAGTAAAAGGTCTGTAATGCAGGCATATTAATATTTCAGCAAAAGTTCGGTAATGCAGGCACATTAATATGGGCAGGAAAACGTCGGTAATGCAGGCACATTAATATCTTCAGCAATAGGTCGGTAATGCAGGCACATTAATATGGTTAGTAAAATGTCAGTAATGTAGGCATATTAATATGGTTCAGCAATTGCTCAATAATGTAGGCACATTAATATGTTCAGTAATAGGTCAATAACGTAGGCACATTAATATGTTCAGTGATAGGTCAGTAATGTAGGCACATTAATATGGTTGGTAATGGGTTGCTAATAGATCAGTAATGCAGGCACATTAATATGTTCAGCAATAGGTCAGTAATGCAGGCACGTTAGTATGGACTGTAAAAGGTCGGTAATGCAGGCACATTAATATGTTCAGTAATAGGTCAGTAATGCAGGCACATTATTATGGTCAGTAAAAGATCAGTAGTCTAGGCATATTAATATGTTCAGTAAAAGTCAGTAATGTAGGCACATTAATATGTTCAGTATTTGGTCAATAATGTAGGTACATTAATATGTTCAGTAATACGTCAGTAATGCAGGCACATTAATATGGTCGGTAAAAGGTCGGTAATGCAGGCACATTAATATGGTCGGTAATAGAACAGTGATATGTCAGTAATGCAGGCACATTAATATGGTCAGTAAATGGTCAGTAAAGCAGTTACGTTAATATGTTCAGCAATAGATCGGTAATGCAGGCACATTAATATGTTTAGTAAAAGGTCGGTAATGCAGGCACAATAATATGGTCAGTAAAATGTCAGTAATGTAGACATATTAATATGTTCAGAAAAAGTTCAGTAATGTAGGCACATTAATATGTTCAGGAATAGGTCAGTAATGTAGGCACTTTAACATGTTCAGCAATAGGACGGTAATGCAGGCACATTAACATGTTCAGCAATAAGTCGGTATGCTGGCATATTAATATGGTCAATAATAGGTTAGTAATGTAGGCACATTAATATGTTCAGTAATTAGTCAATAATTTAGGCACGTTAATATGTTCAGTAATATGTCAATAATGTAGGCTCAATAAATGTTCAGTAATAGGGCAATAATGTAGGCAGATTAATATATTCTGTAATAGGTCAGTAATGCAGGCACATTGATATGGTCGGTAATAGGTCAGTAATGTAGGCACATTAATATGTTCAGTAATAGGTCAATAAGGTAGGCACATTAATATGTTCAATAATAGGTCAATAAGGTAGGCACATTAATATGGTTGGTAATAAGTAAGTAATGCAGGCACATTAATATGGTCAATAAAAGGTCAGTAATGCAGGCACTTTAAAATGTTCAGTAATAGATCAGTGATATGTCAGTAATGCAGGCACATTAATATGGTCAGTAAATGGTCAGTAAAGCAGTTATGTTAATATGTTCAGCAATAGGTCGGTAATACAGGCACATTAATATGTTTAGTAAAAGGTCGGTAATGCAGGCACAATAATACGGTCAGTAAAATGTCAGTAATGTAGACATATTAATATGTACAGAAAAAGTTCAGTAATGCAGGCACATTAATATGTTCAGGAATAGGTCAGTAATGGAGGCACATTAACATGTTCAGTAATAGGTCAATAATGTAAGTACATTAACATGTTCAGCAATAGGTCGGTATGCAGGCACATTAATTTGGTCAATAATAGTTTAGTAATGTAGGCACATTAATATGTTCAGTAATAGGTCAATAATGTAGACACGTTAATATGTTCAGTAATAGGTCAATAATGTAGACACATTAAAATATTCAGTAATAGGTCAGTAATGCAGGCACATTGATATGGTCGGTAAAATGTCAGTAATGTAGGCACATTAATATGTTCAGTAATAGGTCAATAAGGTAGGCACATTAATATGTTCAGTAATAGGTCAATAATGTAGGCACATTAATATATTCTGTAATAGGTCATTAATGCAGGCACATTAACATGGTCAGTGAAAGGTCCGTAACACAGGCACATTATTATGTTAAGCAATGGGTCGGTAATGCAGGCACATTAATATAGTCAGTAAAAGGTCGATAATGCAGGTACATTAATATGTTCAGTAATAGGTCGGTAATGCAGGCACAATAATATGGTCAGTAAAAGATCAGTAATGTAGGCACATTATTATGTTCAGTAACAGGTCATTAATGTAGGTACATTAATATGGTCGGTAATAGGTTGGTAATAGGTAACTAATGCAGGCACGTTAATATGATCAGCAATAGGTTGGTAATGAAGGCACATTAATATGTTCAGTAATAGGTCAGTAATGCAGGCAAATTATTATGGTCAGTAATAGGTCAGTAATGTAGGCATTTAATATGTTCAGTAAAAGTCAGTAATGCTGGCACATTAATATGTTCAGTAATAGGTCTGTAATGCAGGCACATTATTATGGTCAGTAAAAGGTCAGTAATGTAGGCAAATTAATATGTTCAGTAATAGGTCAGTAATAGGTCAGTAATGCAGGCACATTAATATGTTCAGTGATAAATCAGTAATAGTTCAGTAATGCAGGCAGATTAATATGTTCAGTAATAGGTCAGTAAAATTCAGTAACGCAGGCACATTAATATGGTCAGAAAAAGGTTGGTAATGCAGGCACATTAACATGTTCAGTAATAGGTCAGTAAAGCAGGCACATTAATACGTTCAGCAATAGGTTGGTAATGCAGGCACGTTGATATGGACAGTAAAAGGTCGGTAATGCAGGCACATTAATATGTTCAGTAATAGGTCAATAATGTAGGCACATTAATATATTCAGTAATAGGTCATTAATGCAGGCACATTAACATGGTCAGTAAAAGTTCCGTAACGCAGGCACATTATTATGTTCAGCAATGGGTCGGTAATGCAGGCACATTAATATAGTCAGTAAAAGGTCGGTAATGCAGGTACATTAATATGTTCAGTAATAGGTCGGTAATGCAGGCACAATAATATGGTCAGTAAACGGTCAGTAATGTAGGCACATTATTATGTTCAGTAATAGGTCAGTAATGTAGGCACATTAATATGGTCGGTAATAGGTTGGTAATAGGTAAGTAATGCAGGCACGTTAATATGATCAGCAATATGTTGGTAACGCAGGCACATTAATATGTTCAGTAATAGGTCAGTAATGCAGGCAAATTATTATGGTCAGTAATAGGTCAGTAATGTAGGCATATTAATATGTTCAGTAAAAGTCAGTAATGCAGGCACATTAATATGTTCAGTAATAGGTCTGTCATACAGGCACATTATTATGGTCAGTAAAAGGTCAGTAATGTAGGCATATTAATATGTTCAGTAAAAGTCAGTAATGCAGGCACATTAACATGTTCAGTAATAGGTCAGTAATGCAGGTATATTAATATGATCAGTAATAGTTCGGTAATTCAGGCACATTAATATGGTCAGTAAAGTTCAGTAACGAGGCACATTAATATGGTCAGTAAAAGGTTGGTAATGCAGGCACATTAACATGTTCAGTAATAGGTCAATAATGTGGGCACATTAATATGTTCCGCAATAGGTCGGTAATGCAGGCAGATTAAAATGGTCAATAATAGTTTAGTAATGTAGGCACATTAATATGTTAAGTAATAGGTCAATAATATAGGCACATTAATGTGTTCAATATTTGGTCAGTAATGTAGGTACATTAATATGTTCAGTAATAGGTCAGTAATGCAGGCACATTATTATGGTCAGTAAAAGGTCTGTAATGTAGGCATGTTAATATGTTCCGCAATAGGTTGGTAATGCAGGCAGATTAAAATGGACAATAATAGTTCAGTAATGTAGGCACATTAATATGTTAAGTAATCGGTCAATAATGTAGGCACATTAATATGTTCAGTAATAGGTCAATAATGTAGATACATTAATATGTTCAGTAAGACGTCAGAAATGTAGGCACATTAATATGGTCGGTAAAAGGTCAGTAATGCAGACACATTAATATGGTCAGTAATAGATCAGTGATATGTCAGTAATGCAGGCACTTTAATATGGTCAGTAAATGGTCAGTAAAGCAGTTATGTTAATATGTTCAGCAATAGGTCGGTAATACAGGCACATTAATATGTTTAGTAAAAGGTCGGTAATGCAGGCACAATAATATGGTCAGTAAAATGTCAGTAATGTAGACATATTAATATGTTCAGAAAAAGGTCAGTAATGCAGGGACATTAATATGTTCAGGAATAGGTCAGTAATGGAGGCACATTAACATGTTCAGTAATAGGTCAATAATGTAGGTACATTAAAATGTTCAGCAATAGGTCAGTATGCAGGCACATTAATCTGGTCAATAATAGGTTAGTAATGAAGGCACATTGATATGGTCGGTAATAGATCAGTAATGTAGGCACATTAATATGTTCAGTAATAGGTCAATAAGGTAAGCACATTAATATGTTCAGTAATAGGTCAATAATGTAGGCACATTAATATATTCAGTAATAGGTCATTAATGCAGGCACATTAATTTGGTCGGTAAAAGGTCGGTAATGCAGGCACTTTAATATGGTCGGTAATAGAACAGTGATACGTCAGTAATGCAGGCACATTAATATGGTCAGTAAATGGTCAGTAAAGCAGTTACGTTAATATGTTCAGCAATAGATCGGTAATGCAGGCATATTAATATGTTTAGTAAGAGGTCGGTAATGCAGGCACAATAATATGGTCAGTAAAATGTCAGTAATGTAGACATATTAATATGTTCAGAAAAAGTTCAGTAATGTAGGCACATTAATATGTTCAGGAATAGGTCAGTAATGCAGGCACATTAACATGTTCAGCAATAGGTCGGTAATGCAGGCTCATTAATATGGTCAATAATCGGTCAGTAATGTAGGCACATTAATATGTTTCAGTAATTGGTCAGTAATGTAGGCACATTAATATGTTTAGTAATCGTTCAGTAATGCAGGCACATTAATATGTTCAGTGATAGGTCAGTAATAGGTCAGTAATGCAGGCACATTAATATGTTCAGTGATAGGTCAGTAATAGGTCAGTAATGCAGGCACATTAATATGTTCAGTAATAGGTCAGTAAAAGGTCAGTAATGCAGGCACATTAATATGTTCAGCAATAGGTCGGTAATGCAGGTACATTAATATGTTCAGTAAAAGGTCTGTAATGCAGGCATATTAATATTTCAGCAAAAGTTCGGTAATGCAGGCACATTAATATGTTCAGCAATAGGTCGGTAATGCAGGCACATTAATATGGTTAGTAAAATGTCAGTAATGTAGGCATATTAATATGGTTCAGCAATTGCTCAATAATGTAGGCACATTAATATGTTCAGTAATAGGTCAATAACGTAGGCACATTAATATGTTCAGTGATAGGTCAGTAATGTAGGCACATTAATATGGTTGGTAATGGGTTGCTAATAGGTCAGTAATGCAGGCACATTAATATGTTCAGCAATAGGTCGGTAATGCAGGCACGTTAGTATGGACTGTAAAAAGTCAGTAATGCAGGCACATTAATATGTTCAGTAATAGCTCTGTAATGCAGGCACTTTAACATGTTCAGTAATAGGTCAGTAATGCAGGCATATTAATATGATCAGTAATAGTTCGGTAATTCAGGCACATTAATATGGTCAGTAAAGTTCAGTAACGAGGCACATTAATATGGTCAGTAAAAGGTTGGTAATGCAGGCACATTAACATGTTCAGTAATAGGTCAGTAATGCAGGCACATTAATATGTACAGCAATAGGTCGGTAATGCAGGCTCATTAATATGGTCAATAATCGGTCAGTAATGTAGGCATATTAATATGGTCCATTAATTGGTCAGTAATGTAGGCACATTAATATGTTTAGTAATCGTTCAGTAATGCAGGCACATTAATATGTTCATCAATAGGTCGGTAATGCAGGCAAGTTAGTATGGACTGTAAAAGGTCGGTAATGCAGGCACATTAATATGTTCAGTAATAGGTCAGTAATTCAGGCACATTATTATGGTCAGTAAAAGATCAGTAATCTAGGCATATTAATATGTTCAGTAAAAGTCAGTAATGTGGGCACATTAATATGTTCCGCAATAGGTCGGTAATGCAGGCAGATTAAAATGGTCAATAATAGTTTAGTAATGTAGGCACATTAATATGTTAAGTAATAGGTCAATAATGTAGGCAAATTAATATGTTCAATATTTGGTCAATAATGTAGGTACATTAATATGTTCAGTAATACGTCAGTCATGCAGGCACATTAATATGGTCGGTAAAAGATCGGTAATGCAGGCACATTAGTATGGTCGGTAATAGAACAGTGATATGTCAGTAATGCAGGCACATTAATATGGTCAGTAAATGGTCAGTAAAGCAGTTACGTTAATATGTTCAGCAATAGATCGGTAATGCAGGCACATTAATATGTTTAGTAAAAGGTCGGTAATGCAGGCACAATAATATGGTCAGTAAAATGTCAGTAATGTAGACATATTAATATGTTCAGAAAAAGTTCAGTAATGTAGGCACATTAATATGTTCAGGAATAGGTCAGTAATGGAGGCACATTAACATGTTCAGCAATAGGTCGGTAATGCAGGCTCATTAATATGGTCAATAATTGGTCAGTAATGTAGGCACATTAATATGTTTCAGTAATTGGTCAGTAATGTAGGCACATTAATATGTTTAGTAATCGTTCAGTAATGCAGGCACATTAATATGTTCAGTGATAGGTCAGTAATAGGTCAGTAATGCAGGCACATTAATATGTTCAGTGATAGGTCAGTAATAGGTCAGTAATGCAGGCACATTAATATGTTCAGTAATAGGTCAGTAAAAGGTCAGTAACGCAGGCACATTAATATGTTCAGCAATAGGTCGGTAATGCAGGCACATTAATATGTTCAGTAAAAGGTCTGTAATGCAGGCATATTAATATTTCAGCAAAAGTTCGGTAATGCAGGCACATTAATATGGGCAGGAAAACGTCGGTAATGCAGGCACATTAATATCTTCAGCAATAGGTCGGTAATGCAGGCACATTAATATGGTTAGTAAAATGTCAGTAATGTAGGCATATTAATATGGTTCAGCAATTGCTCAATAATGTAGGCACATTAATATGTTCAGTAATAGATCAATAACGTAGGCACATTAATATGTTCAGTGATAGGTCAGTAATGTAGGCACATTAATATGGTTGGTAATGGGTTGCTAATAGGTCAGTAATGCAGGCACATTAATATGTTCAGCAATAGGTCGGTAATGCAGGCACGTTAGTATGGACTGTAAAAGGTCGGTAATGCAGGCACATTAATATGTTCAGTAATAGGTCAGTAATGCAGGCACATTATTATGGTCAGTAAAAGATCAGTAATCTAGGCATATTAATATGTTCAGTAAAAGTCAGTAATGTAGGTACATTAATATGTTCAGTAATACGTCAGTAATGCAGGCACATTAATATGGTCGGTAAAAGGTCGGTAATGCAGGCACATTAATATGGTCGGTAATAGAACAGTGATATGTCAGTAATGCAGGCACATTAATATGGTCAGTAAATGGTCAGTAAAGCAGTTACGTTAATATGTTCAGCAATAGATCGGTAATGCAGGCACATTAATATGTTTAGTAATAGGTCGGTAATGCAGGCACAATAATATGGTCAGTAAAATGTCAGTAATGTAGACATATTACTATGTTCAGAAAAAGTTCAGTAATGTAGGCACATTAATATGTTGAGGAATAGGTCAGTAATGCAGGCACAATAATATGGTCAGTAAAATGTCAGTAATGCAGACATATTAATATGTTCAGAAAAAGTTCAGTAATGTAGGCACATTAATATGTTCAGGAATAGGTCAGTAATGTAGGCACATTAACATGTTCAGCAATAGGACGGTAATGCAGGCACATTAACATGTTCAGCAATAAGTCGGTATGCTGGCATATTAATATGGTCAATAATAGGTTAGTAACGTAGGCACATTAATATGTTCAGTAATTAGTCAATAGTTTAGGCACGTTAATATGTTCAGTAATATGTCAATAATGTAGGCTCAATAAATGTTCAGTAATAGGGCAATAATGTAGGCAGATTAATATATTCAGTAATAGGTCAGTAATGCAGGCACATTGATATGGTCGGTAATAGGTCAGTAATGTAGGCACATTAATATGTTCAGTAATAGGTCAATAAGGTAGGCACATTAATATGTTCAATAATAGGTCAATAAGGTAGGCACATTAATATGGTTGGTAATAAGTAAGTAATGCAGGCACATTAATATGGTCAATAAAAGGTCAGTAATGCAGGCACTTTAAAATGTTCAGTAAATGGTCAGTAATGTAGGCAGATTAATATGTTCAGTAAAAGGTCAGTAACGCAGGCACATTATTATGTTCAGCAATGGGTCGGTAATGCAGGCACATTAATATAGTCAGTAAAAGGTCGGTAATGCAGGTACATTAATATGTTCAGTAATAGGTCGGTAATGCAGGCACAATAATATGGTCAGTAAACGGTCAGTAATGTAGGCACATTATTATGTTCAGTAACAGGGCAGTAATGTAGGCACATTAATATGGTCGGTAATAGGTTGGTAATAGGTAAGTAATGCAGGCACGTTAATATGATCAGCAATATGTTGGTAATGCAGGCACATTAATATGTTCAGTAATAGGTCAGTAATGCAGGCAAATTATTATGGTCAGTAATAGGTCAGTAATGTAGGCATATTAATATGTTCAGTAAAAGTCAGTAATGCAGGCACATTAATATGTTCAGTAATAGGTCTGTAATACAGGCACATTATTATGGTCAGTAAAAGGTCAGTAATGTAGGCATATTAATATGTTCAGTAAAAGTCAGTAATGCAGGCACATTAATAGGTTCAGTAATAGCTCTGTAATGCAGGCACATTAACATGTTCAGGAATAGGTCAGTAATGCAGGCATATTAATATGATCAGTAATAGATCGGTAATTCAGGCACATTAATATGGTCAGTAAAGTTCAGTAACGAGGCACATTAACATGGTGAGTAAAAGGTTGGTAATGCAGGCACATTAACATGTTCAGTAATAGGTCAGCAATTCAGGCACATTAATATGTTCAGCAATAGGTCGGTAATGCAGTCTCATTAATATGGTCAATAATCGGTCAGTAATGTAGGCACATTAATATGGTTCAGTAATTGGTCAGTAATGTAGGCACATTAATATGTTTAGTAATCGTTCAGTAATGCAGGCACATTAATATGTTCAGTGATAGGTCAGTAATAGGTCAGTAATGCAGGCACATTAATATGTTCAGTAATAGGTCAGTAAAAGGTCAGTAACACAGGCACATTAATATGTTCAGCAATAGGTCGGTAATGCAGGCACATTAATATGTTCAGTAAAAGGTCAGTAATGCAGGCATATTAATATTTCAGCAAAAGTTCGGAAATGCAGGCACATTAATATGAGCAGGAAAACGTCGGTAATGCAGGCACATTAATATGTTCAGCAATAGGTCGGTAATACAGGCACATTAATATGTTTAGTAAAAGGTCGGTAATGCAGGCACAATAATATGGTCAGTAAAATGTCAGTAATGTAGACATATTAATATGTTCAGAAAAAGGTCAGAATGCAGGAACATTAATATGTTCAGGAATAGGTCAGTAATGGAGGCACATTAACATGTTCAGTAATAGGTCAATAATGTAGGTACATTAACATGTTCAGCAATAGGTCGGTATGCAGGCACATTAATCTGGTCAATAATAGGTTAGAAATGCAGGCTCATTGATATGGTCGGTAATAGATCAGTAATGTAGGCAGATTAATATGTTCAGTAATAGGTCAATAAGGTAAGCACATTAATATGTTCAGTAATAGGTCAATAATGTAGGCACATTAATATATTCAGTAATAGGTCGGTAATGCAGGCACAATAATATGGTCAGTAAAAGGTCAGTAATGTAGGCACATTATTATGTTCAGTAACAGGTCAGTAATGTAGGCACATTAATATGGTCGGTAATAGGTTGGTAATAGGTAAGTAATGCAGGCACGTTAATATGATCAGCAATATGTTGGTAATGCAGGCACATTAATATATTCAGTAATAGGTCAGTAATGCAGGCAAATTATTATGGTCAGTAATAGGTCAGTAATGTAGGCATATTAATATGTTCAGTAAAAGTCAGTAATGCAGGCACATTAATATGTTCAGTAATAGGTCTGTAATACAGGCACATTATTATGGTCAGTAAAAGGTCAGTAATGTAGGCATATTAATATGTTCAGTAAAAGTCAGTAATGCAGGCACATTAATATGTTCAGTAATAGCTCTGTAATGCAGGCACTTTAACATGTTCAGTAATAGGTCAGTAATGCAGGCATATTAATATGATCAGTAATAGTTCGGTAATTCAGGCACATTAATATGGTCAGTAAAGTTCAGTAACGAGGCACATTAATATGGTCAGTAGAAGGTTGGTAATGCAGGCACATTAACATGTTCAGTAATAGGTCAGTAATGCAGGCACATTAATATGTACAGCAATAGGTCGGTAATGCAGGCTCATTAATATGGTCAATAATCGGTCAGTAATGTAGGCATATTAATATGGTTCAGTAATTGGTCAGTAATGTAGGCACATTAATATGTTTAGTAATCGTTCAGTAATGCAGGCACATTAATATGTTCATCAATAGGTCGGTAATGCAGGCAAGTTAGTATGGACTGTAAAAGGTCGGTAATGCAGGCACATTAATATGTTCAGTAATAGGTCAGTAATGCAGGCACATTATTATGGTCAGTAAAAGATCAGTAATCTAGGCATATTAATATGTTCAGTAAAAGTCAGTAATGTGGGCACATTAATATGTTCCGCAATAGGTCGGTAATGCAGGCAGATTAAAATGGTCAATAATAGTTTAGTAATGTAGGCACATTAATATGTTAAGTAATAGGTCAATAATGTAGGCACATTAATATATTCAGTAATAGGTCAGTAATGCAGGCACATTGATATGGTCGGTAATAGGTCAGTAATGTAGGCACATTAATATGTTCAGTAATAGGTCAATAAGGTAGGCACATTAATATGTTCAATAATAGGTCAATAAGGTAGGCACATTAATATGGTTGGTAATAAGTAAGTAATGCAGGCACATTAATATGGTCAATAAAAGGTCAGTAATGCAGGCACTTTAAAATGTTCAGTAAATGGTCAGTAATGTAGGCAGATTAATATGTTCAGTAAAAGGTCAGTAACGCAGGCACATTATTATGTTCAGCAATGGGTCGGTAATGCAGGCACAATAATATAGTCAGTAAAAGGTCGGTAATGCAGGTACATTAATATGTTCAGTAATAGGTCGGTAATGCAGGCACAATAATATGGTCAGTAAACGGTCAGTAATGTAGGCACATTATTATGTTCAGTAACAGGGCAGTAATGTAGGCACATTAATATGGTCGGTAATAGGTTGGTAATAGGTAAGTAATGCAGGCACGTTAATATGATCAGCAATATGTTGGTAATGCAGGCACATTAATATGTTCAGTAATAGGTCAGTAATGCAGGCAAATTATTATGGTCAGTAATAGGTCAGTAATGTAGGCATATTAATATGTTCAGTAAAAGTCAGTAATGCAGGCACATTAATATGTTCAGTAATAGGTCTGTAATACAGGCACATTATTATGGTCAGTAAAAGGTCAGTAATGTAGGCATATTAATATGTTCAGTAAAAGTCAGTAATGCAGGCACATTAATAGGTTCAGTAATAGCTCTGTAAAGCAGGCACATTAACATGTTCAGGAATAGGTCAGTAATGCAGGCATATTAATATGATCAGTAATAGATCGGTAATTCAGGCACATTAATATGGTCAGTAAAGTTCAGTAACGAGGCACATTAACATGGTGAGTAAAAGGTTGGTAATGCAGGCACATTAACATGTTCAGTAATAGGTCAGCAATTCAGGCACATTAATATGTTCAGCAATAGGTCGGTAATGCAGTCTCATTAATATGGTCAATAATCGGTCAGTAATGTAGGCACATTAATATGGTTCAGTAATTGGTCAGTAATGTAGGCACATTAATATGTTTAGTAATCGTTCAGTAATGCAGGCACATTAATATGTTCAGTGATAGGTCAGTAATAGGTCAGTAATGCAGGCACATTAATATGTTCAGTAATAGGTCAGTAAAAGGTCAGTAACACAGGCACATTAATATGTTCAGCAATAGGTCGGTAATGCAGGCACATTAATATGTTCAGTAAAAGGTCAGTAATGCAGGCATATTAATATTTCAGCAAAAGTTCGGAAATGCAGGCACATTAATATGAGCAGGAAAACGTCGGTAATGCAGGCACATTAATATGTTCAGCAATAGGTCGGTAATACAGGCACATTAATATGTTTAGTAAAAGGTCGGTAATGCAGGCACAATAATATGGTCAGTAAAATGTCAGTAATGTAGACATATTAATATGTTCAGAAAAAGGTCAGAATGCAGGAACATTAATATGTTCAGGAATAGGTCAGTAATGGAGGCACATTAACATGTTCAGTAATAGGTCAATAATGTAGGTACATTAACATGTTCAGCAATAGGTCGGTATGCAGGCACATTAATCTGGTCAATAATAGGTTAGAAATGCAGGCTCATTGATATGGTCGGTAATAGATCAGTAATGTAGGCAGATTAATATGTTCAGTAATAGGTCAATAAGGTAAGCACATTAATATGTTCAGTAATAGGTCAATAATGTAGGCACAATAATATGGTCAGTAAAAGGTCAGTAATGTAGGCACATTATTATGTTCAGTAACAGGTCAGTAATGTAGGCACATTAATATGGTCGGTAATAGGTTGGTAATAGGTAAGTAATGCAGGCACGTTAATATGATCAGCAATATGTTGGTAATGCAGGCACATTAATATATTCAGTAATAGGTCAGTAATGCAGGCAAATTATTATGGTCAGTAATAGGTCAGTAATGTAGGCATATTAATATGTTCAGTAAAAGTCAGTAATGCAGGCACATTAATATGTTCAGTAATAGGTCTGTAATACAGGCACATTATTATGGTCAGTAAAAGGTCAGTAATGTAGGCATATTAATATGTTCAGTAAAAGTCAGTAATGCAGGCACATTAATATGTTCAGTAATAGCTCTGTAATGCAGGCACTTTAACATGTTCAGTAATAGGTCAGTAATGCAGGCATATTAATATGATCAGTAATAGTTCGGTAATTCAGGCACATTAATATGGTCAGTAAAGTTCAGTAACGAGGCACATTAATATGGTCAGTAGAAGGTTGGTAATGCAGGCACATTAACATGTTCAGTAATAGGTCAGTAATGCAGGCACATTAATATGTACAGCAATAGGTCGGTAATGCAGGCTCATTAATATGGTCAATAATCGGTCAGTAATGTAGGCATATTAATATGGTTCAGTAATTGGTCAGTAATGTCACATTAATATGTTTAGTAATCGTTCAGTAATGCAGGCACATTAATATGTTCATCAATAGGTCGGTAATGCAGGCAAGTTAGTATGGACTGTAAAAGGTCGGTAATGCAGGCACATTAATATGTTCAGTAATAGGTCAGTAATGCAGGCACATTATTATGGTCAGTAAAAGATCAGTAATCTAGGCATATTAATATGTTCAGTAAAAGTCAGTAATGCAGGCACATTAACATGTTCAGTAATAGGTCAGTAATGCAGGCACATTAATATGTACAGCAATAGGTCGGTAATGCAGGCTCATTAATATGGTCAATAATCGGTCAGTAATGTAGGCATATTAATATGGTTCAGTAATTGGTCAGTAATGTCACATTAATATGTTTAGTAATCGTTCAGTAATGCAGGCACATTAATATGTTCATCAATAGGTCGGTAATGCAGGCAAGTTAGTATGGACTGTAAAAGGTCGGTAATGCAGGCACATTAATATGTTCAGTAATAGGTCAGTAATGCAGGCACATTATTATGGTCAGTAAAAGATCAGTAATCTAGGCATATTAATATGTTCAGTAAAAGTCAGTAATGTGGGCACATTAATATGTTCCGCAATAGGTCGGTAATGCAGGCAGATTAAAATGGTCAATAATAGTCTAGTAATGTAGGCACATTAATATGTTAAGTAATAGGTCAATAATGTAGGCACATTAATATGTTCAATATTTGGTCAATAATGTAGGTACATTAATATGTTCAGTAATACGTCAGTAACGCAGGCACATTAATATGGTCGGTAAAAGGTCGGTAATGCAGGCACATTAGTATGGTCGGTAATAGAACAGTGATATGTCAGTAATGCAGGCACATTAATATGGTCAGTAAATGGTCAGTAAAGCAGTTACGTTAATATGTTCAGCAATAGATCGGTAATGCAGGCACATTAATATGTTTAGTAAAAGGTCGGTAATGCAGGCACAATAACATGGTCAGTAAAATGTCAGTAATGTAGACATATTAATATGTTCAGAAAAAGTTCAGTAATGTAGGCACATTAATATGTTCAGGAATAGGTCAGTAATGTAGGCACGTTAATATGTTCAGCAATAGGTCGGTAATGCAGGCACATTAATATGGCCAATAATCGGTCAGTAATGTAGGCACATTAATATGGTTCAGTAATTGGTCAGTAATGTAGGCACATTAATATGTTAAGTAATACGTCAGTAATGCAGGCATATTAATATGGTCAGTAATGCAGGCACATTAATATGGTCAGTAATAGATCAGTGATATGTCAGTAATGCAGGCACATTAATATGCTCAGTAAATGGTCAGTAAAGCAGTTACGTTAATATGTTCAGCAATAGGTCGGTAATGCAGGCAAAATAATATGGTCAGTAAAATGTCAGTAACGTAGACATATTAATACGTTCAGAAAAATGTCAGTAATGCAGGCACATTAATATGTTCAGGAATAGGTCAGTAATGCAGGCACATTAACATTTTCAGCAATAGGACGGTAATGCAGGCACATTAACATGTTGAGCAATAGGTCGGTATGCAGGCACATTAATATGGTCAATAATAGGTTATTAATGTAGGCACATTAATACGTTCAGTAATTGGTCAATAATTTAGGCACATTAATATGTTCAGTAATAGGTCAATAATGTAGGCACATTAATATGTTCAGTAATAGGTCAATAATGTAGGCACATTAATATATTCCGTAATAGGTCAGTAATGCATGCACATTGATATGGTCGGTAATAGGTCAGTAATGTAGGCACATTAATATGTTCAGTAATAGGTCAATAAGGTAAGCACATTAATATGTTCAATAATAGTTCAATAAGGTAGGCACATTAATATAGTTGGTAACAGGTATGTAATGCAGGCGCATTAATATGGTCAGTAAAAGGTCAGTAATGCAGGTACTTTAATATGTTCAGTAAAAGGTCAGTAATGTAGGCACATTAATATAGACAGTAAAATGTCGGTAATGCAGCTACGTTAATATGTTCAGCAATAGGTCGGTAATGCAGGCACATTAATATGGTCAGTAAAAGGTCAGTAACGTGGGCACATTAATATGTTCAGTAATAGGTCAGTAATGTAGGCACATTAATATGTTCAGTAATAGATCAGTAATGCAGGCACATTAATTTGATGAGTAATAGCTCGGTAATTCAGGCACATTAACATGGTCAATAATAGGTTAGTAATGTAGGCACATTAATATGTTCAGTAATTGGTCAATAATTTAGGCATATTAATATGTTCAGTAATAGGTCAATAATGTAGGCACATTAATATATTCAGTAATAGGTCAGTAATGCAGGCACATTGATATGGTCGGTAATAGGTCAGTAATGTAGGCACATTAATATGTGCAGTAATAGGTCAATAAGGTAGGCACATTAATATGTTCAGTAATTGGTCAATAATGTAGGCACCTTAATATATACAGCAATAGGTCATTAATGCAGGCACATTAACATGGTCAGTAAAAGGTCAGTAACGCAGGCACATTATTATGTTAAGCAATGGGTCGGTAATGCAGGCACATTAATATAGTCAGTAAAGGTCGATAATGCAGGTACATTAATATGTTCAATAATAGGTCGGTAATGCAGGCACAATAATATGGTCAGTAAACGGTCAGTAATGTAGGCACATTATTATGTTCAGTAACAGGTCAGTAATGTAGGCACGTTAATATGGTCGGTAATAGGTTGGTAATAGGTCAGTAATGCAGGCACATTAATACGATCAGCAATAGGTTGGTAATGAAGGCACATTAATATGTTCAGTAATAGGTCAGTAATGCAGGCAAATTATTATGGTCAGTAATAGGTCAGTAATGTAGGCATATTAATATGTTCAGTAAAAGTCAGTAATGCAGGCACATTAATATGTTCAGTAATAGGTCTGTAATACAGGCACATTATTATGGTCAGTAAAATTTCAGTAAATGTAGGCATATTAATATGTTCAGTAAAAGTCAGTAATGTGCGCACATTAATATGTTCAGCAATAGGTCAGTAATGCAGGCACATTAACATGTTCAGTAACAGGTCAGTAATGCAGGCATATTAATATGATCAGTAATAGGTCGATAATTCAGGCACATTAATATGGTCAGTAACGAGGCACATTAATATGGTCAGTAAAAGGTTGGTAATGCAGGCACATTAATATGTTCAGTAATAGGTCAGTAATGCAGGCAGATTAATATGTTCATCAATAGGTCGGTAATGCAGGCACATTAATATGGTCAATAATCGGTCAGTAATGTAGGCACATTAATATGGTTCAGTAATTGGTCAGTAATGTAGGCACATTAATATGTTTAGTAATAGTTCAGTAATGCATGCACATTAATATGTTCAGTAATAGGTCAGTAATAGGTCAGTAAAGCAGGCACATTAATATGTTCAGTGATAGGTCAGTAATAGGTCAGTAATGCAGGCACATTAATATGTTCAGTAATAGGTCAGTAAAAAGTCAGTAACGCAGGCACATTAATATGTTCAGCAATAGGTCGGTAATGCAGGCACATTAATATGTTCAGTAAAAGGTCAGTAATGCAGGCATATTAATATTTCAGCAAAAGTTCGGTAATGCAGGCACATTAATATGGTCAGGAAAACGTCGGTAATGCAGGCACATTAATATGTTCAGCAATAGGTCGGTAATGCAGGCACATTAATATGGTTAGTAAAATGTCAGTAATGTAGACATATTAATATGGTTCAGCAATTGCTCAATAATGTAGGCACATTAATATGTTCAGTAATAGATCAATAATGTAGGCACATTAATATGTTCAGTGATAGGTCAGTAATGTAGGCACATTAATATGGTTGGTAATGGGTTGCTAATAGGTCAGTAATGCAGGCACATTAATATGGTCAGTAAAAGGTCAGTAATGCAGGCACTTAATATATTCAGTAATATGTCAGTAATGTAGGCAGATTAATATTTTCAGTAATAGGTCAGTAATGCAGGCTCATTAACATGGTCAGTAAAAGGTCAGTAACGCAGGCACATTATTATGTTCAGCAATGGGTCGGTAATGCAGGCACTTTAATATAGTCAGTAAAAGGTCGGTAATGCAGGTACATTAATATGTTCAGTAATAGGTCAGTAATGCAGGCACATTAATATGGTCAGTAAAAGTTTGGTAATGCAGGAACATTAATATGTTCAGTAATAGGTCAGTAATAGGTCAGTAATGCAGGCACATTAATATGTTCAGTGATAGGTCCGTAATAGATCAGTAATGCAGGCACATTAATATGTTCAGTAATAGGTCGGTAATGCAGACACATTAATATGGTCAGTGAAAGGTCAGTAATACAGGCACATTAATATGTTCAGTAATAGTTCAGTAAAAGGTCAGTAACGCAGGCACTTTAATATGTTCAGCAACAGGTCGGTAATGCAGGCACATTAATATGGTCAATAATAGGTTAGTAATGTAGGCACATTAACATGTTCAGTAATTGGTCAATAATTTAGGCACATTAATATGTTCAGTAATAGGTCAATAATGTAGGCACATTAATATGTTCAGTAATAGTTCAGTAATATAGGCACATTAATATATTCAGTAATAGGTCAGTAATGCAGGCACATTGATATGGTCAGTAATAGGTCAGTAATGCAGGCACATTAATATGGTCAGTAAAAGGTCAATAATGCAGGCACTTTAATAGTTTCAGTAATAGGTCGGTAATGCAGGCACATTAATATGGTCAGGAAAAGGTCAGTAATGCAGGCACATTAATAGGTTCAGCAGTAGGTTGGTAATGCAGGCACATTATTATGTTCAGTAAAAGGTCAGTAAAGTGGGCACATTAATATGATTCAGTAATAGATCAGTAATGTAGGTACATTAATATGATCGCTAATAGGTTGGCAATAGGTCAGTAATGCAGGCATGTTAATATGTTCAGCAATAGGTCAGTAATGCAGGCACATTAATATGGTCGGTAATATGCTGGTAATAGGTCAGTAATGCAGGCACATTAAAATGTTTAGTAATAGGTCAGTAATAGGTCGGTAATGCAGGCACATTAATATGGTCAATTAAACGGTCGGTAATGCTGGCACATTAATATTGTCAGCAATAGGTCGGTAATGCAGGCACATTAATATTGTCAGTAATAGGTCAATAATGTATGCTCATTTATATGTTTAGTAATAGGTCAGTAATGTAGGCACATTAATATGTTCAGTAATAGGTCAGTAATGCAGGCACATTAATATGGTCGGTAATAGATTGGTAATAGGTCAGTATTGCAGGCACATTAGTATGTTCAGTAATAGGTCAGTAATGCAGGCACATTAATATGTTCAGTAATAGGTCAGTAATGCAGGCACATTAATATGTTCAGTAATAGGTCAGTAATGCAGGCACATCAATGTGGTCGGTAATACATCCACCCATCCCATCCTCATCTCCCTTTACTTGTGGATAATTGTTAAGTATTATTTCTCCTCCCTCTTCAATTGTCTGCACCACAGATTCCTTACATTTTCACGTTATTTTCTCATTCCCTCTGGCCATGACCATCTTAAGATTCTCTATTTCTCTACTGCCATAATCGTTTGAAAAGTATTTCGTTACTCTTTAGGTTATATTTACCATTTCACATCAAAGGGGGTCTCTATCTTAGATCTTTGCTTATCTCCCCCTGTATGGTTCCAATGTCTCCGTTGATGGCCAGATTATCAAATTCTATTCTCTTAAAAAGTGTATATGTTGTGTCCTCTTTTCCTAACTCTATCTCCTACCCTTAATCATTTCCTCATACCATTTTACACCAATAGTTACCATCTGATCTCATTCAGTTTGTCTTGAGAGACTTTACAGTCCAGTAAAGTATTCTCATAATACTTTTAAAACAGAAATCAACCGTTTCTATTTGATTCCAGCCATTAACATGTTTTGCTTCGTTGTCTTTCTTTGCTCAAAAGTAACCCACTAGATTGTGTCTGACCTTTCTTTTCATCTTAAAATTACCCCAGATTCAAATAGCAGTACTGTTGAGCTGCCTTCTTTAACTCTGCCAAAACTTGGATTTCTGACAAACTTCATCAAGGCTTCGGGCTTATCTTTATATTTTGGGAACAGACTTACAAGTACACTTTAAACTCCTTTTTCTCGGCACAGAAACTTACAGCATTTGAATTAGTGTCAGTTGTTGTGAAACCTTTTAAAATAAAAATTCCTTTTCCTTTTTGGAGAATTTTATCAGGAAACAAACCTCAAATCTTTAGACTTTGCAAGAATTGTAATTTACATTGGTTGTATTTAATATTTGTTTGTTTAATTACACTTTCCAATGCTCTGACTCACAATCCGCACATTGTGAGGCTTTTAGTTCAAAGTGCTGAAGCTCCACGCCCAATGACAATTTAGGGAAGAAAACACATTCAGGTTCACACACAAACTCTTCATTGCACAAACACACAGGTATATAAAGATATGAATATTTCCATTCTTATAACTTTTATCTTCACAACTTAAAACTTTCATACTCTAAGTGAAACTTCAAGTGGCAGTTGTCGGAGGGGGGGGGAGTAAACAGATCTTCAAGGCTTCCATTTATAGGGACGATCAAAATAACCAAAGCTCAAAATTCCTGTGTCCCTGCCTGTCACTGTTTATTAACACTCCATAGGGGAACCTGCTCTCTCTTTCTCTCTCTCTCTCTTTCTATCCCCAGAACAAAGGCTTCAGTGACTTACATCAATTCAATTTTTTTTCACTTTTTAAGTTATTTGCCAAAAATTTAGCAGGGGGCCGGCCCTTTGGGTTCTTACTCTAAATTTTTGTCTGCCATGGCTGATGTTATGTTTATAGTCTAGACCACTACTATTGCTTTCTTACTAGGAGACCTATCCCTTCCCGTTCTATGGTCCTCTTGTTACACCGGAAACCAGGAAACAGTAGATACCATTTTAGCCCACCGGTTCTCTTGCTATACCAGACACCAGGAGCAGGATTTTCTGGTCCTGGGACGGGCACTGCAGGTGGGCCCAGGAACGGCCTGCCACCCCTGATCGGCTCCCGACTGCAATTTTGCGCTGGCTGGACAATTCAATGAGAAGCTCAGCATTGTTGGGGTGGGGGTGGGAGGAAGGCGAGTGCAAAAGTCAGCGCTTGCGTGGGGGAGCATGCACTGAAAGCTCCCTGAAGGCAGAGAGCTGCCACAAGGAGCTGAAGGGCTTTAAAATCTAAAATGAAGCTTTTGAAAATCGGAAAAAAATGCATAGGAATCACTCACATGAGTCAATAGTAAAAATTATGTCAAAACATGTTTTTAAATTAATGTCTGAAACCTCATCGCACCATGGATGAGGTTTCCTAAAAATCCAAAGGCTGCCTGGCCTTAACAGGCCTCTTAATTGTCGATGAGTGTGCTGCCGACTCTCGCACACGCCCACCAACTGAAAGATTGTGAGAGCGCACGATGACATCGGGATGCTCGCCCCAATGTCATCGCGTACTATTTCACACTCGGGTGTGTCGGGCACATTCTTGCATGCCAAGTGGAAAATCCTGCCCTTGGAAATGGCTTTACCCCACTGGTTCTCTCGCTACGCCGGACACTAGGAAATGGTCAACGCAGTTTTACCACATCGGTTGTCTCAGAACTCTCTCTAGGAAACAGTCTGTACTACTGTTTTACCACATGGCTGTTTAATTGGTGCCACATGGACCTCAGTTACCCCACTCACAGGCCAATAATCTAGTTCAGGTCTTCAAATCGGCCCACCGTCCTGACTGCTGACTGCCCTATCTAATGGATGGTAAATGAATATACTCACCCATCCTCTGCTGTCAATATTCGATCCGGTGCCAGTGACTGGTATTGTGAGGATCCTGCCAATTACGCCATTTGTTGTGGTAAAAACAACCACTTCGAATCTTTGAGCTTTCAAGTAAGTAAAGGTTTTATTCAAGCATATGCTGGAGAGATCATAAACAAAAACAGAATTACCTGGAAAAACTCAGCAGGTCTGGCAGCATTGGCGGAGAAGAAAAGAGTTGACGTTTCGAGTCCTCATGACCCTTCGACAGAACTGGGTGAATCCAAGAAAGGGGTGAAATATAAGCTGGTTTAAGGTGTGTTGGGGGGGGGGGGGGGGGGTAGGTTTGGGTGTGGGGAGAGAAGTGGAGGGGCTGGTGTGGTTGTAGGGACAAACAAGCAGTGATAGAAGCAGATCATCAAAAGATGTCACAGATAACAGAACAAAAGAACACATAGGTGTTAAAGTTGGTGACATTATCTAAACGAATGTGCTAATTAAGAATGGATGGTAGGGCACTCAAGGTATCGCTCTAGCGGGGGTGAGGGGAGCATAAAAGATTTAAAAATATTTAAAAATAATGGAAATAGGTGGGAAAAGAAAAATCTATATAATTTATTGGAAAAAACAAAAGGAAGGGGGAAGAAACAGAAAGGGGGTGGGGATGGAGGAGGGAGCTCAAGGCCTAAAGTTATTGAATTCAGTATTCAATCCAGAAGGCTGTAAAATGCCTAGTTGGAAGAAGTATGTGTTTTAAGGCACTGCTGGTGATGGGGTTGTAACAATGTTTTGCTATGTGAGAACCATGGACTATAAAATTGTGACACAGTCTTTGTACCAGGGAGAGATCATTGTGAAAGCCTCTTGGTCACTTTCGCAATGATCTCTCCCTGATACAAAGACTGTGTCACAATTTTATAGTCCATGGTTCTCACATAGCAAAACATTGTTACAACCCCCATCACCAGCAGTGCCTTAAAACACATACTTCGCCCAATCAAGAGTGGGGGATACTTCATTCCGCAAATGTTCCTTGTTACAGCAACAGTTTCAGCATTTGGCCTCAGCAGGAGTTTCTTCGCATCAGGAGCTTAATGATTCCCTGTCTGTTTCCTTATCTCCCTAACACTTTGTTTACCCAAGCTGTGAAGGCCATTAAGTTTATGGCTTGTGATTCTTAGCTGGTTCCCATAGTACTCACTATATTTTCCATGATGCCTAGAAAGAGCTCTCATAACTACATTTGTCTACTTTTAAAGCTGCTAATGCATGTCTGAATATCAGTCTTAATTTCAAGTTATTTCAATTACCTCACTTCATTAATTAATCCCCATATCCATTAATTCCCTCAGAGACCAAAAATCTATCTATCCCAGCCTTAAACGTAATCAACCATGGAGCATTTACAGCCCTCTGGGATAGAGAATTCCAAAGATTCACAATCCTTTGAGTGAAGTAATTTCTCCTCATCTCAGTTCTAAATGATCAGCCCCTTATCCTGAGACGTTTTAGATTCCCTGACCCGTGGAAACAATCTCTCAGTGTCCACCCTGTCAAAACCCCGTCAGAATCTTGTAGGTTTCAATGAGATCGCCTCTCATTTCCTAAACTCCTGAGAAATTAGACCCAATTTACTCAGCCTCTCATCATAGGACAAACCCCTTATTCCAGGGGCCAATTTAGTGAATTTTTGCTGTATTGCCTCCAATGCAAGTATCTCATTTTTAAATATGGAGGCCAAAACTGCACACAGTATTCCAGATGTGGTCTCACCAAAACCCTGTACAATTGTAGCAAGACATTGTTATTCCTGTACACCAATCCCCTTGTAATAAAGGCCAACATGCCATTTACCTTCCAAATTGCTTGCTGCAGCTCCAAGCTAACTTTTTTTATTCCTTGTATGATCACACCCAAGTCTGTTTGAACATCAACACTCAGGAGTTTCTAACCTTTTAAAAAATATTCTGCTTTTCTATTCTTATGACTAAAGTGAATAACTTCACACTTCCCTATATCATACTCCATCTGGCATCTTGTTGCCCACTCACTTAACCTGTCTATATCCCTTTGTAGTATCTTTGTATCCTCTCCACAGCTTACCTCCCACCTAGCTTTATATCACCAGTAAACTTTGATACAACTTTGTCTCTTCTTCTCAGTCATTTATATAGATTGTAAATAAATAAGGTCCTAGCACTGATCCACTCCAGTATTCACCGCCCGCCAACTTGAAAAAGCCCCGCTCATGTTTTTCTATTCATAACCAATCTTCAACCCATGCGGGGTAAGACATGTCTTCCTTCATCGAGGTTTCCCACCCACGGTGGTTGACAGGGCCCTCAACCGTGTCCGACCCATCTCCGGTACCTCTGCCCTCACACCTTCCTCTCCCTCCCAGAACCATGATAGGGTCCCCCTTGTCCTCACTTTTCAATCCACCAGCATCCACATTCAAAGGATCATCCTTTGCCATTTGTGCCAACTCTAGCATGATGCCGCTACCAAACACATCTTCCCTTGCCCACCACCCGGTCAGCATTCCATAGAGGCCATTCCCTCCAATACACCCTGGTCCACTCCATCCATCACCCCCAGTGCCCTCATTCCCTTCCCACGGCACCTTCCCATGCAATCGCAGAAGGTGCAACACCTGCCCCTTTATCCCTTCCCTCCTCACCATCCAAGGGCCCAAACACTCCTTTCAGGTGAAGCAGAATTCACTTGTACCTCCTTCAATTTAGTCTACTGTATTCGCTGCTCCCAATGCAGTCTCCTCTACATTGGAGAGACCAAACGCAGACTGGGTGACCACTTTGCGGAACACCTTCAGTCTGTCTGCAAGCATGACCCAGACCTCCCTGTCGCTTGCCATTTCAACACCCCACCCTGCTCTCATGCCCACTGTCCATCCTTGGCCTGCTGCAATGTTCCAGTGAAGCACAACGCACATTGGAGGAACAGCATCTCCTCTTCCGACTAGGCACTTTACAGCTGTCTGGGCTTAACCATTGAGTTCAACAACTTCATAACCATAAACTCTTTCCTCTATCCTCACCTCTTTTTAACCCCTTTTTCAAAATTCATTTTTATTTTTATCCATTTTTCTTTTTATTCAATTATTCATATCTCCTTTTTTATCCTTCCTTTTTATCCCATTTTTGATCCTTTTTTCCACACCACCATCTCCTCCCCCACCCCACCCCCACAAGGGCCATCTGTCATTTGTTCTTTTCAGAGTGCTTACCCTTGCTTCTGCTATTATCATATTCTGCTTTCTTATCTTTATGCCACAATCAGCACCTTTTTTTTAGCCCTGGACAACTACCATTAACACTCCCCTTTGTCCTTTTGTTCATGACATCTTTGTCAATCTCTCCTTTGTCCCTACCTATCGCTGGCCTTCTATCAGCTTCCCTGCTCAACCCCCTTAAACATAGTCTAAAATTCACCACATTTCTACTTCTCTAGCTCTGAAGAAGGGTCATATGGACTCGAAACGTCAACTCTGTTTCTCTCTCCACAGGAGCTGTCAGACCCTGCTGAGTTTTTCCAGCATTTTCAGTGTTTGTTTCCTCTGTCCATGTTAAATATTACCCCAACTCCATGAGTCCTTATCTTGCCTATTAACCGTTTGTGTATCATCTTATCAAATACCTTTTGGAAATCCAGCTATACCACATCTACTGGTTCCCCTTATCTACTCTATTAGATACATCCTCAAAAAAACTAATATATTTGTCAACAGGATTTCCCTTTAATAAAACCATGTTGACTTTGTTCTAATTATACTAGCTTTTCTAATTGCATTGTTAAGGCTTCCTTAATAATAAATTCCAGCATTTTCCCAACAACTGATGTTAGGCTAACTGACCTATAGTTCACTGTTTCCTCTTCCTCCTTCCTTGATAAAGTGGTGTAACATTTGTCACCTTCCAATCTAATGGACTGTCCCCGAATCTAAGGAAGTTTGGAAAATCATAGCCAGTGTGCCAGCTACCTCTGCAGCTATCTCATTAGAACCCCAGGGTGTAGGCCATCAGGCCCTGGGCATTTGTCAAATTTAGTCCCTTACGTTTCTACTTTTTCTCTGCTGATATCAATTGGGTTATGAGGGAGTGATAAGGAGACAGCAGCCCGAAAGAGGAGGAGGTGAGAGTGAGAGAGTGGGTTAGAAAGAGTTTCAAAACATAGCAGTGTTCAGAAGAGGAGTTCTGACAATAGACCAGCAGAACTGAAAGCCAGGTTTTTTCCCTTAAACCTTTCACATAACTCTTCTCATTGATATCAGAGGAGTGAAATCCCCTGTCATTATTGTTCTATGGTTTTTAATTCAATAGCCTAATTTATCTTGAAAGTCTTCTTTTTCATCTTCAACTGAGAACTTGCACACATCATTGTCTCTAATATTGTGTTTTCATTGTATGCTTCTAGCAATTTTATTGTATTTATTTTATTGACATGTGTTGTAGCATGACAAATTAACTGCTGGAGTGAACTTTATATTACACAGTTCAATTTGTGCAAGTTAGTGCTTCTAAAATGTTATCACTTAAAAGGTATTTTAGCAGATTCCTAAATATCACTTTTTAAGATCTTAATATTAAGTCAGCACTCCTGGGGCACAAGCCTCATTTCAAAGACCCAAGCAAATGATCAAGGCTGACATTCTATTTAAATACTGAGGGATCACCACACTGTCACAGGTACTGCCTTTCAGAGGAGATGTTAAATTCAAGATTCCATCTGACCTTTCAGATGGACGTGGACAAAGTCCCATGCCAGAATTTTGCAGAGGAGATAGGTGAGTGCTTTGTGGTGTCCTGGACAATGTTTATTTTATGTAGTTTTTCTTTATTCTTGCATGGGATGTGGGCATCGCTGGCAAGGCCAGCATTTGTTAGCCTTCCCTAATTGCCCTTGAATGAATAGCTTGCTAGGCCCTTTTAAAAGGCAGTTAAGAGTCGACCACATTGCTGTGGATAAGAGCATACAAATTATGACGAGTAGACCACCCAGCCCTTGAGCCAGCTCCATCACTCGAAGGTAATGTCATGGCTGATCTGATGTAACCTCAACTCACATTCCCACCTACCCCGATAACCTTTCAACCCCTTTGCAAAGCAAGAATCTATCTAGTTCTGCCTTAAAAATATCAAAGACTCTGCTTCCACTGCCTTTTGGGAAAGAAAGTTCCAAAGAGTCACGACTGAGAGAAAAAAATTCTCCTCATCTCTGTCTTAAATGGACAATTCTCCAACAAGAAGAAACATTTCTCCACATCCGCCCTGTCAAGACCCCACAGGATCTTATATGTTTCAAATCAAGCTGCCTCTTACTCTTCTAAACTCCAGTGGATACAATCTTAACCTGTCCTGTGAGGTGAGAGTGGACTGTCCTTGATATCAAGGCCACATTTGACCAAGTGTGGCATTCAAGGAGCCCTAGCAAAACTGGAGTTAAATGGGAATCAGGGGGAAAACTCTCCACTGGTTTGACTCATACCGAGCACAAAGGAGGATGGTTGTGGTTGTTGGACGTCATCATCTCAGCTCCAGGACATCACTACAGGAGTTCTTCAAGGTAAGTGTCCTTGGCCCAACCATCTTCAGCTGCTTCATCCATCCATAAGATCAGAAATGGGGATGTTTACACAAAGTTCAACACCATTCGCAACTCCCCAGATTCTGAAACAGTCCATGTCCAAATGCAGCAAGACCTGGACGATATCAGTCTTGGACTGACAGATGGCAAATAACCATATGTGCCACACAAGTGCCAGACAGTGACCATCTACAACAAGAGAGGAATCTTACTATCCCCCCTTCAACATTCAATGGGCATAACATCACCTGAAACCCCTACTATCAACTCCTGGAGGTTACATTGACCAGGAAGTAACCTGGACTATCCATATAAGCACTGTGGCTATAAGACAGGTCAGAGGCTAGGAATCCTGCACTGAGTAACTCACCTCCTGACTCCCAAAGCCTGTCCATTATCTACAAGGCACAAATCAGGAGTGTAATGGAATACTCTCCACTTGCCTGGATCAGTGCCGCTCCCACAACACTCAAAAAAGCCTTGTCACCATTCAGGACTAAGCAGTCACTAGACTGGCCCATCCATCCACAAACATTCACTCTGTCCACCACTGATGCACAGTAGCAGCAGTGTGTTCCATCTACA